>NW_015165895.1:93510-118661 GCF_001447785.1 Gekko japonicus
CAGCAGTTTCAATCCCCAATGTGACATGGATATCCTTAAAAGAACAATTCTCTTGCAATGACAGGAGGAGATTCCAGACATAGTTCCAGGCACAGCAGCCGACACGTCACAAATGACTTTGAAATTACCAGAGCTCTAAAACCAGAACGCAAAAGAAATCCTCCTTATTGTTATTCATGCCAGGGTGCTGGCCGAAATACGTTCGTCTGTTGGCTTTGAAGGAAGTAGGCAGAGTTGTACCCGGAAGAAGAAGATGATGTGGTTTTTTTTGTTTTTTGTTTTAAATATATTTTATTGTTTTTATAAAGACAAGGAAAATTAAACATTACATACGACACATACTTACAAATTCCAAGTTTCTACATATAGCAATTCACACACTAACAGTCTCGTGTCCAGCCACTCATCCCCCATCTCTATTGCCGTACCATAAGTATATATATTAACTTCTACAGATACAACCATTTATGGTAAATTTGTTTGGCTGGGAGGATATCATTCTTCACCATATAGTCTAGCACCGGGGCCCAGATCCTGACAAATTTAGTGTAGGTGGGGGTGTTACTATTGTTTGCTCTCAGCAGGGAGTCTGCAATTTTCGCCATAACAAATTGGTCCCATACTTTCTCTTGCCACGCTGAGATTGTCGGTGGGGAGGGGGATTTCCAAGCTGCTGCAATTGTTAACCTTGCCGCTGCTAGCAACATTGATATGCGCTCTTTACTGTCCCCTATCATTGCTCCATTCCACAGGTTTAGCAGCACCACCTCTGGCGTCCTTGGCAACGACTGCCCAGTAATCTCATTTATCTGGGTTATCACCTCATTCCAAAATCTTTGTATTTTTTGGCAACCCCACCAACAGTGATAGTATGTCCCTATCTGACCGCATTGCTTCCAACAATTGCTGCTTGTTGTCGGGTTGATTTTGTGTAACTGTTGCGGTGTAAAATACCATCGGGAGGTTAACTTGAAAAACTGAAGACGGACATTATAGACCGGCGATCTATTTGCTGGAGAGGCCCATATGTCTGCCCAGTCCGCCTCGACCAGGGGAAGGTTGAGGTCTGCTTCCCACCTGGTTTGGTATGTCAGTTTGTTTGTGTTGTCCTCTTTTATTATGATTTTATAGATCTTAGAGAGCACTCCTTTCTGCACATTGGTGGAAGCTGCAATCACTTTTTCCAAATCCGTCAGACCTCTTTGAAAAAGCCCAGACTCCGTTAGACGTTCCAATAACTCCCTTAATTGAAGGTATTGGTACCAGGGAGTCTGGCCTCCCAATTTCTCATCAAAGAATTTTTTATCTTGCATTTTACCTTTGCACATCAGGTCATAAATTCTCCCCAGACCCGCTCTCTTCCATTGCTTAAAGGCGTTGGGTACCATACCCTCTGGAAACCACTGCTGATGTGTGTAAGTTGACAGTATCGAGATTCCCTGCGTAAGGAGTCGTTTCCTCTGGTCCCAGACTTTAAGTGATGTCGTGAGTAGAGCATTTTGGTTCAATGTCTTCGGCCTGCGATTCGACGATATCCAGAAGATGTCTTGTAGTTCATACGGTTTCACATAACTCTCTTCTATTTGCATCCAAGGGACGTTATGGACGGGGAGCAGCATCTTTGTCACATGAGCCAAAATAGAAGCATGGTAGTAGATGGCCAGGAGTGGGAAGTCCAAACCTCCTAAACTTGAAGGTCTATATAACACGTTCCGGTTCACTCTGGATTTCTTTCCACTCCATAAAAATCGCGTTAGCAGATTTTGCCAGTAGTTAAGATCCCTCTTCATCACATATATCGGGAGGGCTCTGAAGAGATAAAGGAATTTTGGAACGATGAAACTCTTAACTATGTGTATTCTATCTGCCAACGAGGGGTTCAGCGATTCCCATTTAGTTAATTCAGTCTTGATCGTTGCAGATAGAGGTTGGTAATTCTTTTTGAAAAGATGTTTTGGGTCCAGGGGAATCTGCACACCCAGATGTCTCCAGCAGTCCGTGACCCAAGTATAGGGAAATGCCTTCTGCAGCCGTGTCATAGAAGCCTGACCAATATTCAGGAGGAACAGTTCTGACTTGGAGGCATTGATCTTTAGACCCGAGACATCCCCAAATATTTCAAGCATCCTTTGAATGGCTATCAAGGAGTGTTCAGCCTCCGCTACATACAGTGTCATATCATCCGCATATAGATTCACCTTGTGCGATGTCCCACAATGGTTGTATTGCATCACTGGTTTCGGGGATCTCTTGGAAAGGGCAATTTCTGTTGTGAATCTCCCACTGCTTGGCTGGGAAATGTGCTTGACAAAAAAAAGAAAGATTTCCCCCCAAGTTTCTAAACCCAGTTTCACCACTGTTCTGATCCAGCAGGATTCTTCTTATGTTCTTAATCATAGACCACAAAATGAAACTGCATACAACACATGGGACCCCGACCTGGAGGGCCCAGGCTAGAAGAAGAAGAAGAGATTGGATTTATACCCTGCCCTTCACTACCCAAAGTGGAGGGAGCGGTGGTGCAGGCAATACGACGCCTGCAGGTAACATCTGTAGCGAACAGCCACAATGGCTTTTCGAATCCCCACCGCGGCCGAGTTGAGCCCCCGGCCCCAGTCCCAGCTCCCGCCAACCCAGCGGCTCTAATAACAACTAGACAAATGGGTACCTGCCCTAGGCGGCAGGGAGGCACCCTCCTCCTGGTTCTGTGCCAGGAGTGCGGCTGATGATGACAGCAGCAATCGGAGCGGCGAAAAGTAATGGCGGCGGAGCAGCGGAGGAGCAGCGATCCCAGGAGGCGGCAACCAGATCGAGAGGAGGTGGAGCCGGGTGACGCAGCGATGAAGGGGACGCAGCGCTGCAGGAGCCCGATGGGACGTATAGCCGGAAGCTGAGCCCCGAAGCAACTGCGCACCAACGAAAGTCAGTGGAGCCTACCCAGAAGATGGTCGCCAGTCGTCTGAAGCCGCCCGAAGCCGTCCGGATCAGCAGGAGAAACAACGAGGCCGCCGGAAAAAGAACAAGATTGCCGCATGGGTGCCGGTAGGGAACCCCTCCCCCGTGAAAGATTGTAGCCCTAGTTAAATATATATAACTACATAATGTAGTTCATTGTAAACCGCTCTGAGACCCATTAGGGGTTACGAGCGGTATAGAAATCGAAATAATAAATAATAAATAAATAAAGGTGTCTCAGAGCGGCTTACAAACTCCTTTCCCTTCCCCTCCCCACAACAGACACCCTGTAAGGCACGTGGGGCTGAGAGAGCTCTTGACAACCGCTCTTTTTCAAGAACAGCTCTTATCAGAACTACGGCTTGCCCAAGGCCATCCAGCCAGGTGCAAGTGTAGTGGGGAATCAGACCCAGTTCTCCCAGATTAGAGTCCGCGCACTTCACCACTACACCAAACTGGCTCTCAGACTCTATGGCCCAATCTAGCCCAATCTCATCAGATCTCGGAATCTAAGAAGAGTCCGCCCTGGTCAGTATTAGGATGGCAGTATTGGGATGGCTGGTTCTGCATCCGGCATTTGCTCCACGTTTTCTCAACACTGCGGAAAAGCCACATTCAAATACCGACACCATACTGACTGCAAAGTCACCCCTGAAGGGCCATAAATCTGTGCAGAAGGTACCATAAAGCCTGATGATCAAAGTCAGTGAAAGCGGCATGCAATGCAGAGGGGAATTTCTGTTCCAACGTGAGTCTGCTCAAACAAAGGAGGTAAAAGCCAATGCAGAATTGCCCAGTGTTGACAAAATGTGGAGCGAATGCCAGACGCTGAACCAGCCTAAGTCTGGTGTCTGACGTGATCGGGTCCTTCTCCTTCTGTGGCAGCAACATTGGTGCAAATGTAAGCCAAAGAATCCCATTCATGTCAATACTTTCTTTACTGGACCACTGACTTAAATCAAGGAAGCCGCTCTTATTGCCCTCTTATATAACCGACAATTCGTTTATTTCCTCCTCTTCTCTTCCACATCCCTAGAATAGCCAATAGCTTGGGTGGAGGAGAGATACAGCCACCATCCCAGCCAGTAGCAGCGCAGAAGAGGAGAGCCAGCATGGTATAATGGTAAGAGTGTCAAATTGGGATCTGGAAGACCCAGGTTCGAATCCCCACTCTGCCATGGAAACCCACTGGGTGACCTGGGGCCAGTTGCACACACTCAGCCTGACCTACCTCACAAGGATGTAGTGAGGATAATATGGAGGAGAGGATAACAGTAGAAGCTGCTTTTGCTCCTCAATGGAAAGAGAGGTAGAGTATAAATGAACTAAACAGAATCGTTATTAACTCAGCTCTGGCTTCTGATAGTATTAGTTAGTATTAGTTTGCAGAAGGAATTTGCTTTACAAAGGGATCTAATAGGGATTTGTTGTTGTTGTTTTTAGATGTAACATACTGCATGATTGAGGAGCTGCGGTGGCTCAAGTGGTTAAGACGCTGAACTGCAGGCTGTGGAAGGTCGGTAGTTCAGCAGTTCGAGACCCGGGTGCCGCAAGACGGAGTGAGCTCCCATCTCTAGTTCCAGCTCCTGCCAACCTAGCAGTTCGAAAGCAAGAAATTGCAAGTAGATAAACAGGTACCACTTTGGTGGGAAGGTAACAGCGTTCTGTGCGCCTTGGTGTTTAGTCATGCCGGCCACATGACCACGGAAATGTCTTCGGACAGCGCTGGCTCTTCGGCTTTGAAACGGAGATGAAGCATCGCAACCCTAGACTCGGACTCAACTGGCTTTCGAGCAAGGGAACCTTTACCTTTACCTTTTTACTGTATGATTAAGTTCAGACGTAAAATCATCTGACCAGCATACCTATGGGACTGTCACTCCCGTATGTGCCCTGGAGAGCCTTGCGCTCTGCAGATCAACATCTTCTGGTGGTCCTCGGCCCGAAAGACGTCCGCTTAGCCTCAATCAGGGGCAGGGCTTTCTCTGCTCTGGCCCCAGCCTGGTGGAACAGCCTCCCAGCTGAGATCAGGGCCCTGCAGGACTTGTTACAGTTCCACGGGGCCTGTAAAATGGAGACGTTTCGCCAGGCCTTCGGTTGAGGCAGCAGATGTCCAACCACCTTGCCCCCCCCCCATCCACAGCATCAGCCCCAGTGCCAAGACTAACATCTTTCAGGAGCCATTATGGACTACCTGATTTGTTAAGCTGCCGTCTTGTTTTGCACGGTTTTAAATCTGTCTTTAGATTATGTGAATAATTATTATGTCTTATATGCTGTTATATGTTCATAATTATTATGTCTTATATGCTGTGACCACCCTGAGCCCTCTTGTGGGGTGGGGCGGGAGATAAGCCCAATAAAAAGAAACAAAACAAAATCAATGGGTTTTGAAATAAAATTAATATGAGAATGACAACAACAATAATAATGCAACAAAGAAGGAAGAAGCAAAAGAGTTGGTTCAAAGGAACGTCCAGTGCCCCACCCCCACCCCAGAGTGACACCCTTCTGAGCCAATTGAAGTCCATGGGTACAGAAAACCA
Organism: Gekko japonicus; assembly: GCF_001447785.1. NCBI lineage: Eukaryota > Metazoa > Chordata > Lepidosauria > Squamata > Gekkonidae > Gekko > Gekko japonicus. The sequence goes on from NW_015165895.1 coordinate 99,012, forward strand.
CCTTAGCAATCACTAAATATTTAGCTGCAGGGATGGCCTGTAAGAGGGTTGGGTTTAGATCTCTTCAACACCTTTGAATCAGAAGGACAGTAAGAAGAGTGGGCCTAGAAGAGAGTAACTCTGTTTGAGACAGTGGAGGAACACCCCCCCCCCCCCGAGTTTTCACTCTGAGTTTTTTAAGTGTTCCTGTTTTTTTCCTCTTCTTTCTGGAAGGGCAGGAAGATAGGTTGATAACCAGCAATAGCTATGCAAATGACTCAGCTTGCAAGGTTACTCTTGGAGATTTCCCAGAAGGGTCCCAGGATGCACCTGCATGCCCCAGGAGGCACCTGGGTGTCCCAGGATGCACTTGGGAGCTCGGAGTGACCAGGACCAATTTCACACAAGAGCTGTGCCTTGGTGGCGCCTCCCTTTGCCCCGCTTCTATTGGTCAATTTCCCACTCAAAGCCGCACGGCTGCGTTTTGACCCACGGCTTCGCCCTATTTTCCCTGCGGTTTCGTGATCCTCAAAAAACAGACCGCTTTCACACAAGAGCTGCACCATGGTCACACCTCCCTTTGCCCCGCTTCTATTAGTCAATTTCCCACTCAAAGCTGCACGGCTGCATTTTGACCTGCGGCTTCACCCGATTTTTCCCATGATTTCATGAGCCTCAAAAAACAGGATCACAAAACCACGTGGAAAATCAGGCGAAGCCGCAGGTCAAAATGCGGCCACGTAGCTTCGAGTGGGAAATTGACCAATAGAAATGGGGCAAAGGGAGGCGTGACCGCAGCGCAGCTCTTGTGTGAAATTGGTCACAGGATCACAAAACCATGGGGAAAATCGGGTGACGCCGAGGGTCAAAATGCGGCCGCATGGCTTCAAGTGGGAAATTGACCAATAGAAGTGGGGCAAAGGGATGTGCGACCACTGCGCAGCTCTTGTGTGAAATCGGTCACAGGATCATGAAACCGTGTTTTTCCCACAGTTTCGTGAGTCTCAAAAAACAGGATCACAAAACCGCAGGGGAAATAGGGCAAAGTCGCAGGTCAAAATGCAGCTGCACGGCTTTGAGTGGGAAATTGATCAATAGAAGCCGGGCAAAGGGAGGTGCGACCGCGGCGCAGCTCTTGTGTGTAATCGGTCCAGGTCAAAAGGGGTGGAGAGTGATGTAAAATGGATGGAACAGTTTGCAACATACTATGTCTTCGGACAGCGCTGGCTCTTCGGCTTTGAAACGGAGATGAGCACCGCAACCCTGGAGTCGGATTCGACTGGCTTTCGAGCAAGGGAACCTTTACCTTTAACCTGAAATTGCCTGCTCTGTTTCAATGTCCAGTAGAGTAAGTTTTAGAACCAGGGACAGGGGATGTGATTATGACCAACTTTTCCTTGTTTTTCTGGTTGCTGATCTGGTGCTATGCTAAAAGTACTCTTCTAACCTTTTTCTCTTTTTGAGAAATATTTTACTCTTTGAAACTGGTAGTGTTCTCTGGACCACACAGTTTCCCCAACCACCTTAGACCACTCTACTTTAAGAAGGAAGTCCCAGGAAAGGGGAAGGCAAGCAGTCAAGGCCCCCATTGCCAATTCTCCAGGGCCCTTCCAAAGAAGGAATCTGGTCTCTGTGGTGAGCAGGCACTGGGTAGCAGGAGACCAGAGGCTGGGCCTCAGTTTGAGAAGGGGTGTCAGGAGTCTGTCCCTCCTGGCAGGAAGACCCCAACGGAACAATGGTGGCAGCATACCCTAGTGGAAGGAAGTGGAAGGAATAGCACCCTCCAGGAAATTGGCGCAAATCAAGGATGGGTCTGGCAGAACAGAGTCTGTAAAGTCAAAGCGGGTCTGTTCCGTCACAGGGATCATGCTCTCTGAGTCTTACGGCTGGCCTGCATAGCACAGAAGAGAGAAAGTAACTTCTTCACAAGTCTTCTCTTAAATTGGCTGGAACTTTTTGAACACGCAGCAAGAAGTTACAACAGTCCCCGTGGCTGGTGAGCATCTGATCTACTAATATTGTTCTAGAGAGTCGTGTTGTTTGTATATTGGCTGGGCTTTGGCTTCACCTCTCCGTCTCCTCTTTGGTCTCTCTCGATTTAATTGACACCTTGTTTCCTGCCGCATGAATTAATCATGGGGATGTAACCACATTCATGTTTGGAACCCCTGAAGGTGTTTGCAGACACACAAATCGAGCCCCCTGCTGACACGGTAGTGTCTCCTTGATCGTAAAAGAGCCTTTCTCTGCTGACAAAAATTAGCACTTCAAACCTGGAGAAAAACAACACCATGTTTCCATCTCTAACCTCTGATCAGACTGTGGTCATATTCATCTGAATTTTGCTATACTTCTTAGCAGCTCTGTGCTGTTTGGAGGGAAAGCAAACAGATAATTTCCACGTCTTTGGGGATTCCGCTTCCAGTTCCTCCTGCCAGCAAATGGCACAACGCAATTTTATTCTGTTTCAGCCCCACCAAGGATTCCATCTCTCCAGCCTCGAAAATGAACTCAACAAGGCAACGGCGCAATCTCTTCTCATTAGTTGGGAAGAAACTTGGAGAACTTTGACGTACGCAGTTTCCTCACTGACTCATAACACACAGTAGGGGCAAATCAGGCAACAGACAATTGAACACACACGTGTGCATGTGCTACCGTAGTGTTAATAGCTCATATTACAGTCACTTTCCTTTCATCGTGACTATCCTGTGTCTAATAAAGTGGTGTTAGAGCCCCTCGATCTCTAGAAGAAGCATTTGGGATTGCTGTGTTTTTTTTAAAAAAGTGGCATCATAACAACTCCCTTTAGACTGTAAAAACAATATCCTTCCTGCTCCTTAATTTTTCAGCAAAATTCAAAGATGCGAAGTGAAGAAATGTTGAAAGCGAAATGTTGTGTATCTGACCCAAGATCGTACTGCTATGTATAGTGTATGCCTCATGCAACTATTTATAAGTCAGGTTCCCAAGTGCATTGGTGGTGCTATTTGTACCTTCCATGTTCAAATACTTGGTAGTTATGCAAGGACTTTCCTGAGCTCAGTTCAGAATTGGCTCAGTATTTATGAGCTTTCTAGGTAGGCACTGAGCAAAAAGCTCGTTGATTGTCCAGCAGTTCTCTCCCTTGTGGGTACATGCACAAAAGGGATGCCATATATGCTATATAAAGGGATGCATGTTATTTTACAAAGTATATGGTTAATTGTTTACATCACATGCTTCATAGCATAATAAAAAAAATAATTTTTCACACCTTGCCAGATGATTGGCCCTTCCTTTACAGTTCTTCAACCTTTTCCAAACCAGGGCTCCCCTTTAACCCCAACGAGCAATATGGAATCCCCTTTCAGTTACCACATATGCCATTCTTTCTTCCTCCCACTGCATGTATCCATTTTGCTCTTTTGGTTGTGGGTCATGAGTCACCAGTTGGGGGCCTACTCGACACAACTCTGGCCAACTCCTGTATTTTACGTTGCACCATGGGGCATAAAACAGGTCACCCCCTTTGTTGCACTAAACCCGTAATGTATGAGAAGACCCTGTATCTAGCTTTGCTGTTGACCTCACAAATCCTGCAGTGGAATTTATGGTTTCAAATAAAAAATAACATGGATATATTATGTATGCTAGAACAGCCCCCCACCCGAAAAGTGTTTCTGCACACATCACATTAAAATGTCAATAAATGCATCCTGAAAACTTGAAATGGCTCTTTATTCATAACTATAGGCATCATTACGATGTCAATAGAACTCTTTCATATCCTTCCTGGCTTTTACAATATCACCACCGGCATTAGAATATCAATGGCGGTTTCATTGTGTCGGCTATTTTATTTTCCTTGGCGCCCCCTGAGAAAACAGACAATAAGTAAAACGATGTTGCACTGCTGACTAATTTAATCCAACAACGACAAAGGAACTTTGGGCTAAAACCAGCTCTCCATTTTCAGTTGGCTACATTGTGAACGAACGCACGGATGTCACAACACAATGCATCCGGATCCCCGCACCCGGTATACAAAGAGAGATAATGTTTGCGTGATCACATTGCTTTGGCTCAGCCTCCTTAAGATAAACTCTTCACGTGTGACTATATCAGAATTCCTTGCACTTCATAATAATGGTCCTTTTTTTAAAAAAGGAGAGAGAGAGAGAAATGATTGCAAATGGATTGCTTTCTCTAAGGGGTAGCACCAACGGGGGGAATAAAAGCCAGAGATTGTCTTCTCACTATGCAGTCACCAGGTTCTGCATAAGTTATTTCTGTAGTTGAACATTTTGACGCACTTGTGTCCCCGGTGGGGTTCTCAAAAACAGCTTACAAAATAAAAACAAAAATACATTTTACACGACAGAGGCACAACATCCAGATTGCAAGACGTCATCATCCCACCGTACACTGCATTGGTCAGGCTGCACCTGGAGTACTGTGTGTGCAGTTGTGGAGGACTCGCTTCAAAAAGGATGTGGACAGAATGGAGAGGGTGCAGAGGAGAGTGATGAGGATGATTGGGGGCCTGGAGACCAAGCCCTACGAGGAAAGGCTGAGGGACTTGGGCATGTTCAGGCTGAAGAAGAGGAGGTTGAGGGGAGACAGGATTGCTCTCTTGAAGTATCTGAAGGGCTGTCACTTAGAGGAGGGCAGGGAGCTGTTCCTGTTGGCAGCAGAGGATAGGACTTACAGAAAAGGGCATTAAATTATGGACTGAAAGATACTGGATGGATATTAGGGGGGAAAATTTACAGTAAGTGTAGTTTAGCAATGGAATCATCTGCTTAGAGAAGGGATGAGCTCCCCCTTGCTGGCAGTCTTCCAGCGGTGGCTGAACAAACACTTGCCAGGGATGCTTGAGGCTGATCCTGCATTGAATGGAAGGGAGCTAGATGGCCTCTTCCAATTCTATAGTTCTATGAACAAATATATATACACTCACACAGAGAGTACAGTGCTCCAGCGTCCTGGGCTGGCCCTGGATCCACTGGCCCAGCTTGCTCAGAGCCACAAGCTGTGAGCCATGGATTAAAATCAAAGGTAAAGTGCCCTTTGGCTCTCCTTCAGGCCACACAAAAGGCTTGTGCTTCTGGCCACATCAAGGTAAATACCGCTACCAATAGAGGGAGCTGAAACTCAGTCCAGATCTCACTCAACCAGCAGAGATCTGCCCAAGCTGTCCTATGTTCAAATTATTGACATCTCCAGTTAAAGGACTTCAGGTGGCAAGGAGCAGGAAAGACCTTCCTTCACCCAATACCCTGAAATTTCTCCTAGTGATAGATAATTGCCAAGCAAGATGGATCAGTGGTATAGGATAGCTTTGTACTTTCATAAGTTTGACATTGACAAAGAACCCTTTTTGTTTGTTGAACTGAAGCAAAGGGGACAGATGGTTTACCTGTATGAATCCAACTCACAGACCTGGACAGGGCCTTTTTCAGAGAGGATCTGAGCTTGTGGAGTGGGGAGCAAAGCCTGGAAGACATTGATCCATGTCAAGGCTCTTAACAACAGAGCTCTGCATTGACAAAGCTGGATTAGATTCCACCAGCCCCTGTGCAAACTCCAAACAAAAGATTAATGTTGCTTACAGGGGTCCAAGCTTAACTGGGAACTCAATAAAGAATCCAGCCAATCCAGCACCTATGCCCTGAACTGAAGCACAGAGTTAGTAGAAATTGAAAGAAACAGAGGTTGTTGTGAGGGTAAAATGGAAGGGAGTGATGTGCATTGCCCTGAATTCCTTGGAGGGAGGGCAGGAGATGGATAGATGGATGGATGGATGGATGGATGGATGGATGGATGGATGGATGGATGGATGGATGGATGGATGGGTGGGTGGGTAGGGTCACATCGCAGAGGCAGGCAACATCATCTCTTGCCTTGAAAACTCTACGGAGTTGCCATAAGTCAGCTACAACCTGATGGCCCTTTCCACCACCACCATTGTCTTTTATCTCTGGGTGGCTCCAAAATGTTTTCCTTTGGACAGACCTTTGACCAATTGGGGGTATGTATGGCCTGTGAACCTACACTTTTTTCCCCCAAAACAATTTTTATTCTTTTTCAAAAGGAATACAGAATTCAACATTATAATACACAAATATAGGTTGCTTCACTTAGAGAAGAAAAAAAAAAGAATACTATAAGGTTTCTATCTCATAACAATTTACATTCTTTCGGAATACAGAACCTACACTTACCTACATCTGCGCTCTCTCTCACCCTCTCTCTCTCTCTCTCTCTCTCTCTCTCTCTCTCTCTCTCTCTCTCTCTCTCTCTCTCTGTAACCAAAGTTGGCTATGCAGCATATGGTGTTATTAGGAGCACTCTATGAATTCAACCAAAGGTAGCCAGTCGACTGTGTTTGCTGTCCCCGTAAGAGTCAGACATGCAACTGCTGCAGGCACTGCTGGACCCATAGCTAGCTAATGCCATTTTTCTGGCATGCATGTGGCCCCCTCATACATGTACAGATGCATATATACAGTGCCACTGAATTGATTAACACATGAAGGTCTCAGGGAAGCCTTTTAAATGGAGACACCAGGGATGGAACTTGGGACCTTCTGCTTGCCAAGCAGGTGCTCTACCACTGAGCCACGGCCCCTTCCCACCCATTTCATGGGCTGAGGCCACTGATGACACTTGGTTCCCATGCTTATCTACATGTTGATGTTTTCCTTCTGGTGGAGGGTTGTGTGTGTGTGTGTGTGTGACCCAGCTACTCCACAGACAAGTCCGATCTGTGCAAGTCTTCAGACCAAAAACAAAAAGGACACGACAGGTTGGATCCTGTGGATCTGTTCCATTACCAGTGCCATTTTCCTCCAGCAAGAAGGGTTTTTCCTGACTCAAGGTGCTCCTCCGCCTCTCTTGTCAGGGGAAAGGCTCTTTTCACCAGAGAAAAATGCCACTGCTAAAGTAACAGTTCTGTGGCATCCAACCGGTTATGTGGAGGAGGTGTGCATGCACACCTTATGCCTATCAATGTCACATCTAAAGCGATTGTTACCTCGGTTAAATCCATAGGTGTTCATTCCAAAAGTGGAGAAAGGAGAGTTCCCCACTGACAGGAATTTCTTTCAGAGAGAGAAGACAAAAGGACTCAAAGGCAGGCAGCAAGTGGCAAAAATACTAAAACACACTGCAGATAAGTATTTTTGTGACGTTCTTGCAAGCTCGGGTGGAACAAAAGCACAATTCTTTCTTCCAAACTTGAGGAGTCTCCTTGACGTTGAGCGGCAAAGTCAATGGGAGGCATCTCTTCCGGAGACGCTCGGCAGGATAGAAGCTCAAGGCAGTTACACTGTTACAGAATTCATTTTCCGACTCTTCCTTCCAAGAGTACAGCTTACGCAAAAGCCACACTGCAGGAGGCAGAAAACTAAAAGCCACTCAGTGGGCCTGGAGGGGGTACCAAATTAGACACTTCCTGGTGTGGTGAGAGTGGGAGGACTGCATACAAGATTGTGGTGAGGTTTTAACAGCATTGAAGTTGTTGGCAGAGGCATCATCTCTGATTTGCTTGGGAGGAGAAGGGAAAGCAAAGGGGATTTGGGCCACTCTGCAAGATTCAACACCTGTTCTTGGATTCATTTGAGATTCAACAACAAAAAAGCAGTAGATTTTCAGAGCATTTCTGGACCTGTGTTTTTAAAACTTCTCAATAACCATTGCAGGATTAGAGCAAGAGTGGCAGAAGAAAGTTTGAGTCCAGTGGGCACCTTTAAGACCAACAAAGTTTTATTTAAGGTATAAGCTTTCATGTGCACGCACACTTCCTCAAATACAAAATCTGTGGCAGAGTAGGAGCTTCCGTAAGTCACTGCTCACTTCTTCAGAACCCAAAAAACCCCCTCCCCTGCCACAAATTTTGTTCATCTTTAGGGTGCTACTGGAATCTTGCTATTTTCTGCTGCTACAGACAGACTAACAGGGCTACGCATCTATTGCAGGAGTATGATTGATACAGGAAAAGGGAGGGATGTACATGTCGAATACGCAGTGCTATTTTCAGTGCCATCCTAGGCAGAGCTGTGCCATTCTTGGCCCATCGACTTCAATAGAAAGGTGAAACTTTGCTTAAGATGTTTAGAGCAGGCATTTCAGACAAATGGGCTAAGGTAGAGTAGCACACGTCAGTGGCTAGTAGGTTAACGATTTTCAACTGGCTCAGCTTTCATTTGCACACATGCAAATTCAGACTCATTCTTCTTGCCGTGTTTTTGGTTTCATAATCGCATTCCTCCCCCCCCCCCCATAAATGCATGCCACTTTCATGTTTGATTTTCCATCAGTTTGCATTTTAGTGATGTATAAATGGCATAAAATGGTGCAGAGGAAATACTGGAAATGAATCAGGAACTCTGGCAATGGAAAAGCTCAGAATGACAACTTACATAACCAAAAAGAAACCATTTATTATTATTTAATTTATTTAATTTGTTTGTACCTGTCTTTCTCCCCGGTAGGGACCCAAAGTGGCTTACATCATTCTCTTCTCCTTCCTTTTATCCTCATAACAACCCTGTGGGGGAGGTTGGGCTGAAACACTGTGACTGGCCCAAGGTCACCCAGCGAGCATGAGTGGGGATTTGAACCTGGGTCTCCCAGATACTAGTCTTTAACCACTCTTAATCACTACACTGGGGTGGAGGCGGCATGGTGTAGCCAAATCTTGTCAGAAGCTTAGCAGCATTGGTACTTGACGGGAGACTATCAAGGAAGACTCTGTAGAGGAAGGCCAGGGCAAACCACCTCTGCTTCTCACTTGCCTTGAGAGCCCCATGCTGGGGACTCTGTGAGTCAGCTGCGACTGGATGGCACTTTACACACACAATCACTACAACAAAATGGCCCACAAAAAGGGCCCTGTAATAGGCTACGGTCACATGAGCAGTTTATGCTGATAACCTTGCAGTACTTCTGTGGATTTAAAGAGCATGATCAGACAGCAGCATCTGCCTTCCATGTCCCTGTCATCACCACCCCATTCTGCCCCGCTTTGAAAGCAGAGTAATCAGGTTCCAGGGAAAATCCAGTGTTTACAGATATCAGCCATTTCACCCTGCATTTCTGGATGTCTGTACTCCCCTGGTGCAAGCTCAACCCGGTTGGGAAGTCTGATTGCTCTGTTCTGTTTTTGTACCTTGCTTTTTCTTTTTTATTCAGTGATGTGCCCATAACCACATCTTCTTGCACACCAGCAAGCTTTCAGCTGTCCTCTGAGGGGGGGGGGGGGAGAGCAGGCTGAGAAGCCTCCTTTGTCCTTTTTCATGCCGATTCCTCTGCCTACAGCTTTGCAGCACACAGGGTGGGGAAAGGGTTAACTGAAAATATGAGTTTTGTTCAAAGGGGGAGGCAGCCCCCTTCAGCTGTCAGAACAAACCAGAGGAGTGCTTTGAATAAGCAGTTATGTGCAAATGCAAAAGACAAATTACAAAAAAAGTGGGGTATTTAACAAGGATCTACTACCTATATCTACGGGGATCTTTCCCTTTAAGAGAGAGAGCTCTCAGTAACAAGTCTAAAGGTAAAATAGAGAATGTTTTATTGAATGGAAAACAAGGAAATTACCATACAAGGAGCACACTTGGTGCATATACATACCCAAGATCTATGGGAAATAAAGGGAGTAGCAGGAGAATAGCGGGGAGTGCAGTGATAGCTACCTGTCCCGAAGAAGTCAAGGAATTAGTGAAGAAGGAGAGATGGCAAAATAACCAGTGCTTCATGGAGAGGAAGAACCCAATATATTAAGGGTGCGTGTCAGTAGGTGCCCAAGACAACACAAACACAGCACTGGGGCTGTGCTGGGCTAGTTATACCCAGGGCTATTTTTGGGCAGGAACGCACAGGAACGGAGTTCCGGCTGGCTCCAGAGTTGGCCACGCCCAGCAGGAACTCATTAGCATAATAGGCCATACCCAACAGCAGACACTCATTAGGACTGGCTACATTAGGGGTGTGTAGCCTAACATGCAAAGGAGTTCCTGCTATAGAAAAGCCCTGGGTTTTGACAACAAACAAGGTAAACAGAATAAGAAGCAAAAGGTGAGTGTGTCTGGATGACCACACTTCTGCGAACATGGAGTATGTGGCCCAATATGCTAATGAGCTGTGCTGTCAGGGGTGTGTCCTAATAAGCTAATGGATTTCTGCTGTTGGGTGTGGCCTATTATGCTAATGAGTTCCTGCTGGGCTTTTTCTACAAAAAAAGCCCTGGTTATACCCAAAATTGGATCCGGAGGCTTGCTAATGTGAGGGTACCTCAAAACAAAACGTCGATGAGATTAATCAGGGCAAAACAATGTTTGGAAACGCTGTATAGAGCTCCTAGGAACTGACAGAAGAGATTGGAGGTTTTCTTCTAGATGAAAAGTAAAATTTGGGTTGGGTTCCTGATTGCTTCCTCCGGTGGTTCAAAGAACAAATGGATTGCTAATTTAAACTAATCAAGGCGGAAACAATACTGCTTGATGAACCACCTGGGTTTGGGGTGAGGAAAAGGAGTAGAAGTCAGGAGCTTTTACTATAAAGGAAATGGGGGGAAGGAGGATGAGGCGAGATTGATAGAATCAGCGATTGTTGTTGGAAAAGAAGGCGCTCTGGGGTGAGGCGAGTCCATTGTCTGGAGTGTGCTGATGTTGGCAGGGCAGAGGGGAGTCACAGCTGTCAGAACAAGATCGCATGTGCTTCCCAGGGTTGCTGCCCGGGCATGATTATAGGGCCTGCCAGTTCTGGTGTCCATCTTTGTGCCCACTTATGTCAAGATGCCTGGTACATAGACTCCTGGGGCACCCCAACACGGTAGAAATGACCCCTCCTGAGAGCATCTGTATGCTTACAATGCCACCGCTGGAGGCAATGGGTGACAAGAAGAAGAGGAAGAGATTAGATTTATACCCCGCCCTTCACTTGGAGTCTCAGAGTGGCTTACAACAGACACCCTGTGAGGTAGGTGGGGCTGAGAGAGCTCTTTTGAGGACTGCCCTTGAGAGGACTGCCCTTGAGAGACACCTCGAGACTAGACTACTGCAACGCTCTCTACATGGGGCTGCCTTTGTCGCAGATCCAGAAGCTGCAGCTCGTGCAGAATGCTGCAGCCAGGCTGTTGATGGGTCTCTCTGGGAGGGACCATATTCAGCCTGTGCTGAAAGTGCTGCACTGGCTGTCGATAGCATACCAGATCTGCTTCAAAGTGCTGGTTATTACCTATAAAGCCCTATATGGCCAGGGTCCAGCGTACCTGAGGGACCGCCTTTCCCCACATGTTCCCCCAAGGGCACTACGGTTGGGGGCCCAAAATTTATTGGTCATCCCGGGCCCTAAGGATGCCAGATCAGCTGTGACCAGGGCCAGGGCTTTTTCAGTGGCGGCTCCTACCTGGTGGAACGAGCTCCCGGGGGAGATCCGGGCCCTGCGGGGCTTGCAAGACAGAGCTCTTCCGCCAGGCCTTTGAGTAGGAGCCACTGCCCCACTATACCACCACCGTCAAGACATCTTAATGGATGCATCAATGAGGCCTGAGGAAGAACTTAGAAAATACAGAAGATCAGACAAGCCGTCGCCACTGGATATGTTCGCTTTGGGAGTACCATCTGGAACTGCGGTGATACCTTCTTGGATCTAGGATATTAGTAATTGGGTAGAGCACTGTGGTTTTAGTACTGATGTTTTATTACGTTTTTATAGGTTTTTATCTATGGCAGGGCTGACGACCTGCCTCTGTTAGCCGCCCTGAGCCCACTGGGGAGGGCGGGATACAAATGTAATAAATAAATAAATAAAACAGCTCTGAAAAAACTTGTAACTGACCCAAAGTAATCCAGCAGCTGCAAGTGGAGGAGTGGGGAATCAAACCCGGTTCTCCCAGATTATAGTCCATGCACTTAACCACTACACTAAACTGAGCTTGTTGGAGAGGCAAAACCATGCGAGCAGTGTGAATCAGAGTCCCCCAGTGTGGTACCCGTGTGCTGACTCCTGGCACCTGCCAAATGTTTTTAGAAAGTAGGTGGGGTCAGGTGGTGCTTTTGCCCAGAAGGATTTCTGATTGGCCATTGGAAATCTGATTGGCTGAGCAAATTTTTTAAAAAACCACTGCTTTCAGCAGCCCCCGCGGTGCAAGGATCTTCACTGCACGACTGAAGGTAAGTGATATGTAAGCAAGAAAATATTTTAAAACAGTATGTTCATTTTAAAAGGCATCCTGTTAAGGAGAGCTTCTGCCTGAAATGTTAAAAGTGTTTCTATTAGAGTTATGCAAAACCTCACTTCCTAACATTCTGAGGTTGGCGCCACCTCCTGAGGCAGCCATTTTGTGGTTGGCTCTGCCTCCTGAGGCAGCCATTTTGTGGTTGGCTCTGCCTCCTGAGGCAGCCATTTTGTGGTTGCACCCACCGCCCTGTGTCAGAATTCCAAAGGTGCCCACAGGCTCAGAAAGGTTGAGGACCTCTGTAGTGGTACAGGCAGGGGTCATTTCCTGCAGAAGTGCACAGGAGCGGAACTCCGGCAGTAAAGAGCCCAGGGGGTGGGCACATGCAACAAGCACCACCCCCTGCTCCCAGCAGCCCTCAGTCAGAGCAAGAAGCAGCCAGGTAAGTTGCAGAGCCCCCCCCAGCCCCCGATCCAAAACAGTCCAGTGGCACCTTTAAGACCAAGTTTTATTCATGTACAAGCTCCCTCCTCTGCGAGGACAGATCTGCACGTTCCCCCCTCCCCAATAGCTAGCAATCCAAAACAGTCCAGTGGAGCCTGAGCGGTGGGTGTTGCCTTCTGACACACTTCCGGTGATGTCAAGGGGTGTGGCATATCCATATACGTTATGCTCATAAGTTATGCTAATGAGCTCCTGCACCTCTTTCTCTACGAAATGATCCCTGGGTACAGGGCACATTCCATTTGAGCCCTAGAGTAAGCTGTAGTATATTCCCTCTTGACTGTTCAGAGCCAGCTGAATGCTTCTCTTGTTTTCCCCCCTGACACTTGTCCTTCTCTTCTGCCTGTAGGTATGATCTTAGGTCCTGAAGGTCTCCTTGCTTTTGGAAGCCCTACAGTTAGTTAATGCTTTTTGCAAATCCTATTGCAGCAGTAAACTTTATAGAAAACAATTCTGCATGTATCCTTTCTTCAGTTCTGCTAAAGATTATGCCTATCGTTAGCACTGCAGATGGGGTCTTGGCTCTTTTTCCTTGGCTGTTCGACTTCCCAGTCCACCCCTGGATTTGTATATCCCTTCCTATAAGAAAATTCATCAAAGGTTCCTCTCTGTTGCAGGGAGAGGAAGGGAAAGGAGATTGTAAGCTGCTCTGAGACTCCAAGTGAAGGGCGGGGTATAAATCCAGTCTCGTCCTCCTCCTCCTCTTCTTCTTCTTTAAGCCCACCCTAGCCACCAATTGGCTTCCCTATTTGTGACATTTTGCTGCTCTCTGACCTTACCTGTAATTCTGCCACACATCAGTATCAGGTACGAATATATTGTCCAACCAGTCAGTAAAATCATCCACTCTCAGAGAAGGCTCCCTGCTGCTTCTCTGCATGAGTTGATGTTCTAATAGGGACTTCCAGAAAACTTTAGGGGACGGGCTCCTCCGCAGCTGAGTAGTTCTTAATCTTATGCTGCCTTTTTGAATATTATCTTGCTTTATGCAGGGGTGGGATACGTACTTCTGCCATCAAAAGAATGCAGAACACTGGCTTATAATAGTAACCGTGTTGAGCAGAGTTACCTACAGCTAGCAGTTCTTCTGAGGAATAATTCTGTGTTGTCTGAAACAGGTGACAGACTGCCTTCCTCCTTGCCCCCTGAATGGCATTTCTGTTTATAAAGTTTCCAAATAAATTATCATAACCAGAGCCTTGATGCATTTTGTGACCAGGCTTTGAAAGGCCCCCATCCAGAGGAGAGAGCATCATTATGTTCCAAAGTCTTTCTGATTTCTTTTCCTCTTTATTCCTTGAATAGACCACCCCCTGTTGTGTGCCCAATGGAGGATTGCCCTGCTTTTGAATCTCAAGCAAAGTGTATTTGAAATTACCAGGGACAATGGCCAGCCTGCCTTTTGCTAGGATGTCCCTTAGAGGTTCCTTTTGTCCCAAGAGGAAGCCGGGAGCACTGGCTGTTCTTTCGGACACAGCAGCAGGGCTCAAATTGCTGGGGGGAGAGTGAATACAGGAACAAAGCAAAACAGCTAAACCAAAAGTTGGTTTACAATCACCAAAGGCATGTCATAAGGATGTCATCGGAGCCTGGATAATCTGAGCGAGTCTCCCTTCTGTCCAACATCCCCTTTTTAGATCAGAGGCCAGCCAAGTGCTTGTTTATTCGATTTACTTTGGTGGCTTTGGGGCTGGGGATTTCATGATGCTTCCTTATATTGCGTCAGTGTAGTGTATTCAAAGCTGCCTTGAATGCATGATCCAATCATGTTACTAGCCCAGGAAGCACCTAACCAATCACCTTCTAGCAAGCTCCCTGAGTGGGAACATCCGTGATTGGTCCTTATGTGAACAACCTTATTGGTTGGTATTTGTACAGTGGGTGTGGCTACATTAGCCGGGAATGTTTAAAAGCAGGACAGATGCAATGTAAAGGCTGTTCTGGCTATCAGATGTTGATCCGTGTTGGAGTTGTGTTCGAGTTGAAGAATAAAGCTGTGTTCTTGCTGACTCACTCTCCGACTTCTTTGTTATGCGAGCGACTTAACAGTCAGACCTTTGATCTATCAAGGTCAGTCTTGACTACTTGAACTTGCAGTGGCTCTCCAGGGTCATTTGCACCACCTCCTGCCAAACCTTTTTTGGAACGGAGATGCTGGGGACTGAACCTGGGACCTTCTGCACACAAAACAGACACTCTGCCACTGAGCCACAACCCTTCCTCTAATGGCAGTCATACTGTGTTCTCTGACAGTATATGTCTTATTTGGGATGGGAGAGATGTGAGTCACAGAACACTGAGATCAGCCAGTCTTCTGTGCATCCTGGTGACATACCGAGAGATTACCCACACAAATACAGAAATCCATACCAAAGGATCGAGTTGAAAGCAGGAAAACGAAGGCAGAGAAGAAAACCCAGTTGCAATTGGGTCCATTTTGGTGCACCATTCCTTGCGAGGAGACAGATCAAATTCAGGTCGAGTTCAGACCGGCAGTTTGCCCTGATATAGGCTCGTGTGAGGAACGTTTCACAACCGGATTAAATGTGCCGTTCACACAGGCGCATCTGTCTGGCGTTTCCCACCCATACTCAACCCATCTTGTAATGCTTCGCTCCCGAGTTTAAAAGATACCTGGTGAAAGTGGTAGTTAACCCTGGAAAGCGTGATTATCCCTTGTCCATCCCACACCAACAAAGTATGAATGCCAAAAGCCAAATTTTTCTTATGCATTCATGCGCTTATGCGCTCATGCACATAAACACATATTTTCAGATTACAAAATCTGCCTCTGGGCCAACAGTAGGAATGCTCCCTTGCGCCTCCTCCCAGTATGCTCCCACACCAGTCGCTGCAGTGTGAACCAGAAAACCCGGAACAGTTTGTTCCAGGTCTTTTTTGCCACGACTCCCTCCTGCTTCAAACTGCCTGTCTGAACTCAGCCTCCATGAAGAGCTTTGGTGACAGGGAATTTCGTAAGCCTCCCTAATTCATCGGAACAGGGACGAGACCATTCTGTCTCAGGTGAGTCTTGAATATCTCCCTCTCTTTTGAAATGACATTTTAGAGTTGCTAGCTGGAGCAAAAAATAAATAAAAATAAAGGAGAAAAGCCAGATCCTCTTTGGTGAAAGCTATATAATTATGCTTTTTTCCCCCCAAAGCTGTAATAAACTTTATTTAAGTGAGTGCCTCCTATTTTTATTGCCCTTCCCAAATCACTGTTCACTTCTAGGTACAAAGTGCCCTCTTGACACCATAATGAAAGTGCATTCATACATGTCAACTCCGGCAATTATGTACTTCAGACAAATATGCAACAAAGTATTATTTAGCCCTCTCCTCTTCTTCTTTTTTTCCACACTGACATTTTTCAAATGCGACGTGCATATTAAGAGACACCCCAAAGGTGTGAGAGCCGTTTGCTTTAGTGGCAGATTTTTCAATTCTCCCTGGTATTTTGGATAATGGAAAGAGGGGAAAAAAGGGAAAGGAGAGTGAAAGTCACTTTCTCACATAAAATACTTCTCTTATTTAGATTTATGGCCCAGCCGATCCCTAAGGCTCAGGAAAGATTTCATTATCTCATTAATCCTCACAACAGACCTACGAGGTAGGTCAGGAGCGCTGCCGTTTGATAGATGGAGTCGCGGGAGTGAGAAATGGCTCCTTGCCCAGGGTCACTTACCAAGTGCCGAGACTTAAAGACAAATTTGAGGGTAAAGCAATCACTGTTATACCAGATGGGCTCATATTCGTGGTGGTGGGAGTGAAGCTAAAATAATCTCTCGTTTTTGTTCTCTCCAATGGCACAGTCAGATTTTGGCTGGTTGATGACGTCACTTAGGGAAAGTGAGAACAATGTAAATTCATCATCCCAGACTTCAATGGGGACAGGCTGTGGCTCACTTGGCAAGGAATCTGCTTCGCATGCAGAAGGTCCCAGGTTCAATCCCCACCATCTCCAGTTACATGGGTCAGGCAGTAGGTGAGGGGAAAGTCCTGTTCTTGAGACCCTGGAGAGCGGTTGCTCATCAGAGAAGACATCACTGACATTGATAGATTGATGGATACGACTCAATATAAAGCAGCATCCATGTGTGCTCAATGGGCTTAGAAGGATATAACTCTGCCTAGGGTTGAACTGTGCATTGCCAGAATTCTAGATCAGTCCATGATCAGCTCTCCATTTACAAGTGAAGGCAGCTCATCAGAATTTCAGTGAGTCACAACAACGTCATATCCCTACAGGGACACGAAACAGTGGGAAACTGTCAGCTGTCTAGCCCAAATGCTGTGGCCTGGTATTGTGTAGTGGGTTGCCGCGTGGACGAATGACAAACAATGACGTAGTGCATAGCACGCTTTATTGGTACACAACAAGGACAAGGACAAACAGCCGGCAGGCCAACTATATACACAACCAGGGGACACACCCCTGGGTCCCATTGGCGGGTTTGAATCTCCCGCCACGGTCCCATTGGTTCCCCCAGTAGAGGGACTAGTATCCTAGTCCCTATTGTTGTGCCAGACTGAAGCTCCGGAGTGTGCGCTGGCCTCTAGTGGCGGTCAGCGGACACAACACCTGGACAGCCCAGGCTAGCCCAATCTTGTCAGATCTTGGAAGCTAAGCAGGGTCAGCCTCTGTCAGTGATGGGGAGGTGAGACCACTAAGGAACGCCAGAGTTGTGATATGGAGTCAGGAAATGGGAAACCACCTCTGAATGTCACTTGCCTTGAAAATCTCATTGGGTCACCGTACGTCAGCTTTTTGGAGGGCATTTGTGTGTGTGTGTCTGTGTGTGCCTGTGTGCGCGCATGTATATGTCATGGTTGACTTCTGGTGACCCGTAGTGGGGCTTGGACATTTCAGAGAGGTGGCTTACTAATGCCTGCCTCTGCGTCCCAGCCCTGGTATTCCTTGGAGGCCTCCCTTCCAAGTACTTGACAGGGTCAGGCCTACTTAGCTTCCAAGATCTGATGAAATTCGACTTGTCTGGGAGATCCGTATCGAAGTATTGTCTGCAGATATAGGCTGAACGTCCAGAGGAGTAACCAAAGGACTGGGACAGTTTTTCTGAGTGCATGCAACAAAAACTGATTTATTTTCTGACTTCCTCTCCTGCATGAGGCCCAATGAGACTTTGAACTTCAGGAAGACTTTGGGATGGCTCTACAGTCTGTAGAACTTTGGGGACTGGGGGGGGCGGACACATTAGAAACGAGCTGGAACAACACAATTTTCACTTGTAGCACAGAAGAGTTAGAAGAACGCCAGCAAGCTTCTAAATAAAAGAGCAGAAAATTGATGAGAGAAAGGGTCCTTGGGTGAAATCACATTTTATTCCATTCACACTGTGATGTCTGACACACGTCGTATTACCTTTTTTTCCCATATTACCTCTTACCTTGATACCTGAGATACTTATGCCCTTGAGGGATAGAACATCTCACTGAGAGATACTGTCATGAAAACAATTGTCTAAAATTCTCAGCCAGCCTCACTGGATTGTCTTTATTAGTGGAGCTGTACCCAGAGGATGAAGACACATTCTCATTGTGTTGTTTACAGGGACTCACAAAAATTCTTCCCCCATTTTGAATCCCTCTGACGTGATTCAATTTCCCTGCAATCTTATTCTTCTCAATGTGAAGAAGAGCTTGAGGTCTTTACTCTGTCTTTCTCTCTAGCTACCTGTCTTTACAACTTCTTAACACATCCTCTGTATGTGGTTTTTAGGGACAATTTCAAATTTCTCTGCTGCTTCTGTCCAATATTTCTTTGTTCTAGCTATTTCACTGCTTCCTGGCACAAATCAGACTAGCAGTTGAAAGAAGGTGATTTTCTGTTCGTCTTGTACCCAATTTCCCCCATAAAACATAAGCCTTTTTCCCAATGTTGTTGGTGCATTGCTAAATCAGTATAACATCTACATTGTAGCTAGCAAATGATGGGCATTATATGCATAAATATCAGACAAATAGTCCATAAAAACCCTACATGGTGGACACACAATTGCAGTCAAATCTTCAAAACCAACAATGAAATGCAGAAAACGAAACTATTACCAAAAATATAAATAAAGAAGAACAGGAAACAAAACAGGGAATATTTGTTCATCATTAGCCTTCACTTTATTGATCTATCCCTCTATCGGTCAATCTATATATCCTATCTATCCATCCCGCTATGGGTTTGTCTATCCATTGATCTCTCCCCTCTCCCAACTGAAAGCTTTTTGAATACATCCCGTGTTTCTGCACTAGAAAGTGCTCTCAACATCTGTCCACATTTGTGTACCATTTCTGTGGTCATTCACAATGGATCTATGGAGAAACTCATATGGAGTCCCTCGAGGGCATTGCAGGCTATTTTCTCTGTGCCTTGGCATACATAAAATATTTTTAAGCATTGCTGCTAAGACCAGGACTAAAAATGGCTTCAAAGCCCCCGAACTTTCTAAAGTTCCATTTATAACATGAATTATAAATGTTTATAGGCTTTCTGGAGGCCTTTATAATTGCTTGCTCAACGGGAGCGGCTGCAAGAAGGCAAGGCGAAGGTGAAGGGGGAAAGCCTTCTGTGGAAATAAATAAAAGTTTCTGGAAGGGTCTGACTCACCTCTGTGCCCTTCCCGATTTCTAGAGCTGGTATTGGATAAGAGTTTAGCTCACATTGTGTAAGCTGGAAATCCAGATCTCCATTTTGCCGTAAATTCCTGGATGGCCTGTAGCAAATCATTCTGTCAGCTTACCAGAGTGTGGGATAAATATTGGAGGCAATCTGGGGTAGTAATGGTGACAGATTACTGGGGATAGATTCCTGACGTACTATGTCCATTTTTATTTAGGCATTTATACCCTGCTTTTCTCCCTGTCTGAGGACTCAAACCAGCTTAAAAACGAATGCAAAAATATTTAAAAACATATGCAATATGATTTCCAACTAGGGATGTGCAGTCGGCTTGGCTGAGCCGAATACATCCCCGAATAATTGCCTATATG
>NW_015165895.1:118711-131703 GCF_001447785.1 Gekko japonicus
TACAGCAGAATTTTTTTTCCAATGCACACCCTTATTTCCAACACTGAGGACTGGTACTAGTTTTGTTAGTATGGGTCACTCAGGACCACAGACTGCAAGCCAAGGGCAAAGAATGTGTTGGCCATGCTCAGACTAACTACCTGCAAGCAGAGGAGGAACAGAAGCTCAGTCCAGATAGCATTCAGCTGACCCAAAGATGTTCCCATCCTTTCTCCCCTGCTTGAAAAGCTTCTGCCTATGCCCAACCTAGATACCAGCAAGCAGAAGAGAAATAAGCTCAGTCCAGATTCCATTCAGCTGACCCAAAGATGTTCCCGTCCTTTCTCCCCTGCTTGAAAAGCCTCTGCCCACACCCAGGCTAAATATCTGTAACAGAAGAAGTTCCTTTGAAGGTGCCATTTCCCATGTCATTGTGCATGTCTCAGTGTCCACATCAGATTTGGCTTCCATCAATGAGAACTTGTCTTGAAGTTTGGGATCGCACTTGGATACCAAGTGTGAGAATCAGAAACACTGGAGGGGTACCTACAGTTTCCAGTCTGAATTGCGACATCTCAGTGGCCAAAGCAAGGAGGCACAGTGTGACTGATAAAAACCAACCATGACCAATGGAGCACATCATAACCTTGGTAGTGCACGGGCACCACTGTGCACCGTATACAATACCCCTTTGGCATGGGCTGGTAATTGAATGACAATAGATATTTCAGAGTAGTATCTGCCCTGGCACAGTGATTCTCCAAGTCTGTTGGGAACAAAAAAACAAAAAGGGATCTGGAATGTTATGCAGACCCACCCAAGCCAGATTCTCATCACGTGGTGAGCCTACTGCTAGTTATACTGGGGGGGGGGGTTAAAGGTGGTTTGCCATTGCCTGCCTCGATGTAGCAACCCTGGTATTCCTCGATGGTCGCCCATACAAATATTAACCAGGACCTACAGTTATACGTAATGCTTGTCATTTGAATCATTTCAGCTTTTTTCTTTGTGCAGGGGCTCTTCAGCCCAGGTAAGTCTTTTTGCATGTGCTATGATGATGGAGCTGCGGTGGCTCAAGTGGTTAAGACACTGAACTGCAGGCTGTGGAAGGTCGGTAGTTCAGCAGTTCGAGACCCAAGTGTGCTGCATGACGGAGTAAGCTCCCGTCTTTAGTTCCAGCTCCTGCCAACCTAGCAGTTCGAAAGCAAGAAATTGCAAGTAGATAAATAGGTACCACTTCAGTGGGAAGGTAACAGCGTTCCATGCGCCTTGGTGTTTAGTCATGCCGGCCACATGACCATGGAAACGTTTTCGGACAGCGCTGGCTCTTCGGCTTTGAAACGGAGATGAGCACCGCAACCCTAGAGTTGGATTTGACTGGCTTTCGAGCGAGGGAACCTTTACCTTTACCTTTATGATGGTCTTGCATTACTCAGTGGTGATTTATTCCACCAGAACATTGCTTTTAAAGCACATTCCATCCACTGGCTGCTGCAAACTGCTTCTCTATGCCTCATTGTCTACCAGCATTGGGTTCACAGTCATGCCTAATGATGAATGAAGAAAGGAAGCAGATGGTTCCCCTAGTTACTCTCCAATGCTTGCGCCTTTGACGAAGCAGAAGCGCTTACCCAATTTTTCTCTTCCTGATATGCAGAGTCCCCAAAGGACACACAATGCTTGGCCGCTGATGGCATTTTCACTTCCACTTTGGAGTAAATATTTGTCCTGCTGTGTACACAAGCTCCAAAGAAAACAAAATTGCTCGCTTATTGATAGGTGAGATGCATCGTCATGCACTGAGTTGCAGCTGCAGATCCCCAGAGCTGTCTACTGGTTGACCTTTCGTTGGTACCGAGACAGCCGATCAAAGGAGGAGAGCCAATTTGGGGGCCCTTAAAAGTTCACATCGGAGCCCCTTTTACAAACAGAGGATGACTGAGCCAAATTGGTAATCATCGTCAGGGCTGTGTGTTGTGCCTCCAGAGGAAGGAAAAGAGAACAAAACAACTTTCACCACCAATGTTCATTTTGACTGTTTGTCGCCCACAACCATGCAGAAAGGCATCCCGTGTAATTAAATAGATCTTGCTCACAGGAAAATCTGCACAGTCTGGTGGGCCTTGTTTGTGTTAGTCTGGATCAAAATGAGGGAAAAAAGATTTAAAAGACAGCTGTTGTGAATGCTCTCAAATATTGGCAATTCAATTCCAAAAGAGCACATTCAAAGCAGAAGGAGAAAATCATTTTTTAAAAATACTCCCCTCGCCATACATTCATCTTTGTTCCCCTGCTTTTTGGTTTGCTTTCTTGACAGCCATTTTATTCTTACCGTCATTTTACTTCTTCATCATTGCCTTCAGATTCCTGGGATTGTTTCTTGAACCATGACTAGTAACCAACTCTGGGCGGGAAAAATAAACACCTGTCTGTTTGATTTTCGAACTGTCAAAAAGACAAATAAGTGGGGTTCCAGATCAAACCAAGCCTGAACTCTCCCCAGAAGCTAAAATGACTTAACTGAGGCTATCTTACTTTGGTCACATTATAAGAACACAAGAGTCATTGGAAAAGACAATCATGCTAGGAAAAGTTGAAGTCAGCCGGAAAAGAGGAAGACCCAACATGACATGAGACAGATTGACTCAATTAAGAAAGCCATGGCCCTCCATTTGCAAGACCTGAGCAAAGTTGTTAACTATAGGAAGCTTTGGAGGTTGGGGTGGAACAGTGGCTTGCAGGCTCTCTTTCACCCTGCCCTCCAAGGTTTTCTCAACACCCTCCAAGGTCTTCCCAACACCCTGCCCTCCAAGGTTTTCCCAACCCCATGAGTTAATGACCTCCAAAACATCCTGTCATTAACTGCCTTGCTCAGATCTTGAAGACTGAGGGCCACGGCTTCTTTGATTGAACACATGAAGATGCCTTAATCCCAGCTTGCCTTCAAGTTCTGAGGCCATTCCTTTCTGTCTCCCACTGCCCAACGCCTGGTCACCATAGGGACAGTTTACTGTCTTGTGCATGCCCCTGGAGGAATAACCACTTGCCAACTGCCTGCCTTCCCTGGCGCTCCTTTTAAAATAGCGTGTCCAAGTCAGTGGAGGTCTATGTGGTGTAGAGAACCACTCCAAGCATCAAAAGTTATAAAGTATTTATTAAAAAGAAATGTTTACAAGCATACTATTAGCACAGCACAAGATTGAGCAAGGAATTCAAAAGAAAATGGTGCAACCAATTCCTCTGTCTCTGTCTCTGTACATGCCCTATTAGATGTTAAAATATAGGACAGGCTTCTTAGCTTAGGCTGTTACAGATCTCTACAGAGTTGCCTTTACCTTGCAGCTTCTTCCAGCTCTTCAGGTCAGCACATGGTTAATGGCTGCCTCCTCCAGACCTCAGGTAAGAGTTCTGTCTGCTCTGATGGACTCAGCACAAAAGGCTTACTCCTTGCTTCCAGGATGTTTGTTTTTCTCTCTTTCTCCTCCCACTGAACCTGTCAGGCCAGGTCAAAGATGTTTTTCCTGAAGTCTCCAGAATTTTCTTCATGAAGTCTTTCTAGTCTTAATTCCTCCAAATCTCTGTTCCATGCTTGAGGGGGAGGACTGGACCTTCCTTTTGCCTTTAGCTAGATCTATTAGCATTTCTTAAGAGATAGCTGAGGTGAGGCTGGAAAGCCATTGAACTGTCTTCCCCCGTCTCTGCCCAGATAGAAACATTTTTAAAACCTCCTGGTAAAGGTTTTAATCAGGTCAGACCTCTACCCCCCAAAATGCATTTCTTCACAGAGGTCATTAATACATAGAGTCACCATAAGTAAGAAGCAACTTCATGGCACTTAATACACAATAATTGTTTAAATAGGGGATGTACCAGAAAGCTTTCTGTTGTATTACCCTTCAGAAAGAGCAACAAATGAAAAATGTAGCTCCTTAGCAGAAGGCACAGCTATCCACACTGATCGAATGGCTATTGCGACCACTGCTGAGAAAAAAGCTTTGAGGTCTGCGATGTGCTTTGGATGCCAAGTATGGGAAGGTATGTATTTCTGTGAATGGGGTTGGTGAGTGTCTTATAACTTGTATTGGAATATACCTTTCTAGCTATTTTTGTATATTGGAATGTTGACAATAAGGTACCGAATCTGGAAGTAGTTTTTAATGATATTTTACAGATACTTCACCTTGGGGTCATACCCTATTGCTCCTAACTGCTTTAAAATTCTTGAAAACCCTGAGGAAGGGATTTGTTTATTCAAAATGTGTGAAATTAAATCCAGAAACCTTATCTTGGAATTCATATTTTGGATCTCATACTATGGACTGGGAGCAGATCTATTTGAACATCACAGAGCCCTTGCAGAATTGGAACATTTCAATTGTTTACTCGCTGTCTACAAGTAATGGTGTACTCTTTGTAAACTCACGATTTGGATGACTGTTACTTTACTTCTTTATTGCAGTTATTTGGAATAGGTCTTGTATTCGATGAATAGTTTTGTTAAGAAATAATCACATTTATATTGCAATAACCACACTTTAAGAAAAAAATACTTTTTTTTTTTGGTGCTTTCTTTCACAGTCATATTTTCTGTCTTTCTCTGCAAGTATGGGAACAGGCATTCATTTTGAAATACTAGAGGAAGAAACCTGCACTTTGACTTCCAGTTTGGTTTTGGGAATCCATCTGTCTCTGCCTGATCTTGACAGGTCTGGTCTTGTTCCCAGCAGCAGTGCACTACAGTGTTTGATGGTTGATGCACACAGCAAATGTGGTAATGCAAGAGTCCCACCGCACATTGTTGATGTTGTGACTATGCATTTTAATCAAAGGACAGCCGGATAAAAGGTGCAGATATCTTCAGCCAATAATTCTTTTCTGATCCAAGGGTATTCTATCCTCATGCTTCCCTAGAGGAAATCCTTCACTCTCTTTCTCTTCCTTTTTGTTTCTTCAATCTTTCAAGCTCAACTCAATAAAATGGAAGGAGAAAAAAGAGATCACTGATCAGAGCAAATGGCTACCATTGGACTGGGAGCCGCTGATTGTAAAAAATACGGTTCACTTGCTAAAGTATATTGAGATGGGACAGAAGGAAATGAGAAATGTTTCACCTGTCTGTTTCTTGAATCACTTGGCTTTTCACAAAGCTTTCTTTATGTCTCTTTTATTGCCTGGCTCTCTCTTTCTTTTCTTTTTTTAAATTCCTCAGGAAGACGTTTCTAGGTTCACTTTTGTCGTGTCAAAATAATTCCATTAAAAAAAAAACCCAACAGCCTCAGGACAAAAGGATGGCGAGAGCAGCATCTTGATGAATTTATTAACAAGGTAATTGATAAAAAAGTCCTTAAATTTCCCTATAGAGCTGTAAGATTAGAAAACCCAATCAGAAACAGGAGAAGAGAACAATCATTTAAAAAATTCCCGCCCCCCCCCAGTTGTTCACCTTTGGCATATCCAAGCACAGCGGCAAATGGAAAGCACTGAAGAAATGAAAGAGGGAGGTGTGTTGTTGTCTGAAATTTTGGCAGTGAAAAATAAAAGGATTTCCTCTCAGGTCAGCTTGAGTTTCTAGTGTCAATCAAGAGCCATTCTGTAGAAGACTTTGCAGGTGCTGATATTCAACAAATGAAACAGAGAGCTCCAAATCAGTCCCGGAAATTTCAGTCCTAGCTCCATGGAAACAGATAATACAGTTCTTGTTCATTTTACATGTATGTCCACATACAGATGCTCTCAGTCACAAGAGTTCAGAAATTCACTTCTCTCTAGAAGGATAACAGCATCCTAAGTGGAGTTACTCATGGGGTATTTGGTTAATATAGCAGAGTTTGCCCAGTCATAGAAGCGGGATACTGAGTGCAGTAAATAAATCTCCCAAGAAGTATATTGCAATCAAAGGTAAACTTACCTTTATTCGAGAAGATCCAGTTCACCTTCAGGTTGCAGTCAAAAGGGGAGAAAGAAGCCTAATCTAAAGAGTACTTTCCCGATCACAAATGGCCAGCTTGTCCGGCATCGTGGGGGGGGGGGGGGAGGGGGCACAGCGTGGCTGAGCACAAGAAGGGCCATGCAGGAGCGCCTTCCGGCCAGCTGAGCCAACCAGCCCTCACGGATCGGGTTTTAGCCCAGTCTGGGCACGCTCCATCTGCCCATTGCAGCCTCCCGGCCAAGTCGCACACTATAGCACCCACCAATGTCCAGGCATGCTGAGTCACTCACTCCAACAGTTACACCCCTCTGAGCTTACTGACATCTGTGGACTTCTAAGACACCTTTCCATCCAGCCTAGAGTCTCCAAGGCAGTTGTGATGGATAGTAAATGGTTATGTTTAACCCAGTCTGAGGACCTTGAGTGACAGAAGATTCAAACAAAACTCTTTAGTGGAGAGAGTCAGTTAGAAGTTGCAGTTGAGAGAAGTGACAATTAAGAACTGACACTTGACTGGGAAGGAAGGCTAATGGAATGAGAGGATCAAGAAGGATCCCCATTCAAGCTTGAGGGAAGTAGCTCTTAAAAGACAAAGGTGATCCCTAGCTTGTGGCTAAGGAAGGAAATTGGAACTTGTTTGAATGTTCCTGCCTTCATCAACTTGTCTGTGAGACAAAGAAGCTTATGCTTGTGTATTTAAGCAAAGACTGCCAAGAAATCTCTCTCCTCAAGTTTTAAAAACCTGGCTGAATAACAGAAACAGTTACTTGTTTGTGACAGCTTTTCTGGCATTTATTTATATACAAAGTTACCTCATTTCTGTTGTTTCTTCACCTCATATGTTTTACACCAGATTCCAACCCCTCAAAGTTAAATAAAAGGTTTGTTATTTTTAATACAATTTTTGATGAACAAAAGGATAAACAGACAGGCGGGAAGATGAAGAAAAGAAGGACAGAAATGCCAAAAAACCTAGAACAATTACTGACTGAATTAAATTTGGTAGATGCTTGGAGAATAAGGAATTGTTCTACAAAACAATTTACATATTATTCAGCCAGACATGATTCGTGGTCCCGAATAGATATGATATGGATTTCAACAGTAACGATTAAGGATCTGTTGGAGGCAGAAATACAGGCAGGAACATACGCAGATCATAAACCAGTCTATTTGAAGTTGCAAACAACTGGGAAGAGAAGCAGATGGACCATGAACTTAAGAATCTTAAGAAATAATAATTTTGTAAATAAAATGAAGTAAGAATTAAGAGCCTTCTTCAAAGAAAATAAAAAACAAGATACATCATTAAAGGTGATATGGGATGCAATGAAAGCATTTTCTAGAGGATTATTAATTCAAGAAGCAGCAAAAATAAATAGGCAAAGGAAACAAAGGTATGAGAACCTGAAAAAACAAATAAATCTACAAGAGAATACTATGATGTCTAAAGTAAATAATGATGGAGCAAAAAGAAGACTAAAAATGTTACAACATCAGATGAATTGTTTATTGAAAGAGGAGATAGCAAAAAAAATATACTTTGCAAAACAAAACTTTTTTGAAAATGCTAACAAACCCACTAGATGGGTATAAAATTAGTCAACAGAAGGAAAGAACTTTTATTAAAGTCTTGAGAAAAGATGGGAAGGAAATCTATAGAAATGAAGAAATCAAGAAAGCTATGGAGGAATATTATAAAACGCTATACGGGGAAATGACAGTGAGCACGGAAAAATATAAATTGCTAAAACTTACAGAAGGACAAAGAAAAATATTAAACCAACAAATTTCAATGATGGAAGTGGTAGAGGCAATAAAGAGACAAAATATAGGGAAAGCTCCGGGACCAGATGGACTCCCGATAGAATTTTACCATATTTTTGAAGAGCAGATTGCACTGACCTTTAAGGATATTTGTAATATGGTGAGAGAACAAGGTGAAATCCCAGATACGTGGAAAGAAGAAAATATTTCTTTGATTCATAAACAAAACTTAGATGAGAAGGAAATGAAAAATTATAGACCAATATCACTGTTAAACGTGGACGACAAGATTTTTGCATCAATTTTGGCGCAGAGGCTGAAAAAAGTATTAGTGGAAACAATAAATAAGGACCACTCGGGATTTTTACCTAAGAGACAAATGAGGAATAATTTGAAAATACTGATGAATGTGTTAGAATACTATGAATTACATCATGAGAAGCAGATGGCAATAATCTTTCCGGATGCAGAGAAAGCATTTGGCAATGTTAATTGGACCTTTATGCTGGAGACATTTCACAAGCTAGGTGCGGGAGAAAGTTTTATTACTATGATTCAAGCAATATATAGTGAACAAAAAGTGAAAGTTATAGTCAATGGAGAACTTTCAAATAATTTTGAGATCCAGAAAGGTATGAGACAAGGATGGCCTTTATCCCCACTTTTGTTTATTATGGTATTGGAAGTTATGAATGAGGCCATCAGAAGAGAGAGTAAAATAACTGGACTTCAAGTAAAGAAAGAACACTTTAAAATACTAGCTTTTGCAGATGATGTGGCATTAATACTTGAAAACCCAATAGAAGCAGCGGGAGCTTTGATGGATAAGATTGAAGTGTATGGAGCAGTGGCGGGGTTCAAAATAAATGTAGAAAAAACTAAAATTATAACTAAGAACCTGGACGACAAACAAAAAGAAAAGTTGCAAGAAATCACAAGATGTCAGATTGTAAAAAAAACTAAATATTTAGGAATTATGGTTAGAAATAAATGCAGTACACTCTATGAAGACAACTATAAAGCACTGCTACAAAAAAACTAAACAAGACTTGGACAAATGGAAAAATCTGCAACTTTCCATGATGGGAAGAATTGCTACAATAAAATGAACATTTTATCTAGATGGATGTTTTTATTTCAAACTATTCCTATATTACAAAATCAAAACTTGTTTAAAGACTTAGACCAGATGACATCCAAGTATATGGCAAGGGAAAAATAAGACTGAAAATGCTACATGATGTAAAAGAAAGAGGGGGGTTTGGTTTACTGAATTGGTTATTGTATTATAGAGCTGCAGCATTAGTATGGATTAAAGAATGGATTATTTTAGAAGATAAGAGACTTTTAAAAATTGAGGGCCATGATTTACTGTTAGGATGGAATGCTTTTCTGTGGTATGAAAAAGCAGGCCCTCAAAAATATTTTAAGCAGAATTGGCTGAGAGCAGCATTACTAAAGGTTTGGGACCCTATACATAAAAACTTTTATACTAAAAGATTAAGACTGATTATACCTTTAGAGGCATTTACCTTACCTAATGTATATGTGGGAGAAGAATCGTTAAGATACCAGGACATTTCGGATAAAAAAGACAATCTTAAATTACCAGAGCAATTATCCTGGTGGAAGAAAGCGCAACTGGGATCGATATATTTGAAGGACAAGAAACTAGGTTTTAATAATAAAATAACTGAACTTGAAGAAATTGTTTTAGCAGCAGAAAACAAAGTGATAAAGAAAATATATAAGATCTTATTGGATGACGTGATGGTTGATGGAATGGTGAAAAAAAATATGATTGTATGGGCCCAGAATATAGGCCATAATATTAATTTAGAAGAGTGGGAGCAGATTTGGAGGAAAAATATAAAACTAACTAATGCTGTGTCATATAAAGAGAACATGTATAAGATGTTTTATAGATGGTATATTACACCAGATAGATTAGCTAAACAAAATGTTAATTGCTCTGATAAATTGCTGGAAATGTAAAAATTAGATTGGCTCTTTTTATGACGTGTGGTGGCTATGTGATGTTACAAAGAGATATTGGAGATGGATTCATGAGATAATGGAAAAAATAATAAGAACTAATATCCCGTTTACTCCAGAGATACTGTTATTTCCAAAATACTTCGATAAAGCAGATAGGTATTTGATAGTTCATATGTCAACAGCTGCAAGGATAGTATATGCCAAATATCGCAAAATAATGGAAATACCAACGAAACAAGAGTATGTGAACAAGTTATTTGAGACAGCGGAAAATGACAAACTGACACTTAAGATGAGAGCCGGCACAGAATGGACCTTTCAAAAAACTTGGAAGAGATTCTATGATTGGTATAATGTAAACACAACTGATGAATAAATGTAGTAATTTGAGAACGCAGAAAAGAGAAACTTAGTAAAATAGATAATGAATTTAGAAATTTAATAAGCAGAAGGAGTGATAAAAGTCTCTTGCTATATGTTATATGTTGTTGGGGGTAGTTGTGTGTTGTTTGTATGTATGTCTGTAGTATATAATGAAAAAAATAATAAAAGTGTACCCTTGGGTACTTAAAAAAAAGTTTGTTATTTTTGAGCTACTATCAGTCTCTTGTGTACCATTATCAAACCAGGACAAAAAGATGGATTTTAGTTTCTCCCCTCAGTTTCCTTGGCTGGGTCAGCATCTAACAATATACATTCAAATGACTGGGTGGGACAGCCAGAGAGGAACAAAGAAGAAAAGGGGGGAAAGTGCTGCCCAGAGAAGAACAAGATAAAGGGAAATCCTGTGAGGGAGGGCAAAATTGTCATAACAGCAAACAATCAAAAACCTTCAAGCAAGATTAAAAACACATATAAATATATTTTTACAACAATTGAAAGTAATAACACATGAACAGGAGAAACGGTCAGTGAGAATCAGTGAGGGAACACCAGACAAAACAGAAACGTTTTCAAAATATCACTGCATCAACTGTTCCTTCCTCCCTAATAGTACAGTGCAGCACAACCAGCCTTTTACACACATGTATTCTTACACCGCTTGAGTTTTACTCCCCTTTCCTTTGATGCACCACTGGTCATCTCAGCAGGCCCTATGAGAGGAGGGGTCAGCAAGTGCCTTGCAGCAGGGCACCTGGGTCCAGAGGGGGACCAAAGAGGCCCAAATGGAACCCGAGAGTTTCCTGGAGTCCCCAAAAAAGTTTGCATATGAAGACTAGTATGTCTATGTTATGTTGTTGGCCTACATAGCATAGTTGTATCCTTTACATTGCAGTTACATTGCATTCTCAAGATCTTCCACTAGGGGCAGCAAGTACCGGTCAGAAGATCATGTGACTCTTCATTCTCCAGACAGACAGACAGAATGTTTAGTCTGGGGGCCATTGTTGTAGTGGGTTGGTGTATTAGTACATCCTAAATCCATCTTTAAAGAGCAACTTTAGATAGATAAGTTGAAGGTATGTTCTAAACCTTTCTGTTAATTACTTTAGTGACATTAAGCTACATTTTCACTGATTTATCCATTTTAAAACTGTAAATTTGGGCTCAGGATTTTTCGAAGCAACATGGCGATGATCAGAGCTGATCAGGAATTTTTAGATATAAAAGAAGAAGTTATAAATCATCCATCAGAAATGTATTCTCAAAAATCAGAAGTCCAGAAACAAAAAGAAAAGAAAGAACGAGAGGAACAAGGGGGGGAAAGGGGACAACAAGACCTCTTTCAAGATAGATTAAGGGTGCCTTCAAAAAAAATCCCATTCAACCCACCTATAGAATTAGAACAAGAAAAGACTCTGAAAAACCTCATCCGCAAACAAGGAGCAGTTGATTTGGATAACAATGTACACAATTTTGATAAAGGAGCACATGCATAAAATGACAAAAATGAACGGAAAGAAATAGAAGTAGAGGGATAAGTGAGTTTGGAAAATGAGAATACTGCAGGCCTTGACACTGGTTGCATCACAACTGAGTTTCCTTCTCAAAAAGAAATAGAAAAGTATGTTACCAATGGTCATTGACTAAATCATTCCCAAAAGACACCAGCAATCAAAAATTTCCACAAAAATTTCAAAGTACCAATGGAACAGCATGTACGGCTTGACTGGAGTCAACAGAAACAAACATTATATTGTTTTCCATGTCGATTAAAGGTAAAGGTTCCCTTGCTTGACAGCCAGTCGAATCCGACTCTAGGGTTGCGGTGTTCATCTCCGTTTCAAAGCCGAAGAGCCAGCACTGTCCGAAGACGTTTCCATGGTCATGTGGCCGACATGACTAAACACCAAGGCGCACGGAACGTTGTTATCTTCCCACCGAAGTGGTACCTATTTATCTACTTGCAATTTCTTGCTTTCGAACTGCTAGGTTGGCAGGAGCTGGAACTACAGACGGGAGACAGGAGCTCACTCCGTCATGCGGCACATTCGGGTCTCGAACTGCTGAACTACTGGCCTTCCACAGCTTGCAGTTCAGCGTCTGATCCACTTGAGCCACCACAGCTCCTTCCATGTCAATTATGTTGGCACAAAACTAGCAGCTCTGCATCTAAATCTGCACTGGCATCAGCTGAAGGTGGGATGACTAGTGGGAAGTGGCAGAAACTATGCAGCAGGATCCCAGAACATGAAAAAAGCAATAGCCACAGAGAATGTTACCTAGCTTGGCAAGAACTATAAAGGCACCTGCTGTCTGGGACAGGAGTTAACACCATCTTAGAAGCATCAATCAAAACCGAAGCTGTGAAATGGTACAATATATTAAACCGCATCATCCATATTGTACTCTTCTTGGGAGAACGTGGTCTGGCTTTCAATGGTTCATCCCATCACATTGGTGATTCAAACAATGGAAACCTTTTAGGACTCATAGAACTACTCTCCAGGTGGGACCCCATCCTTCAGGAGCATGCGCTAAGTGTACAGGAGTCACAGAAGAGGGGTGAGCGGCTTCTAGTTCATTATCTGTCTCCTGACACACAAAATGAATTTATTGCAGAATGCTCAAATCTTGTGAAACGACATATTTTGCTTGAGAGGCAGTCTGCAAAGTATTTCGCAGTAATAGTAGATGCCACAACAGACTCCTCACACAGAGAACAAACAACATTTCTTTTGAGATAGGTAATTTTAAAAGAAACATAGTGAGAAATTCAAGAAAGATTTCTAAAGCTTGCAGATTGTAGCAACAAAAGAGGGAGGAAATTGCTCAATTGATAGCCAATACTTTGAAAGAACATTTTAAAGTAAATATAAAGTCTATTTTTTAACCTTTTTTACCTTTTACTTAAAACCATTGTGGATGAAAAAATGAT
>NW_015165895.1:131716-144808 GCF_001447785.1 Gekko japonicus
GCAGGAATGGAGCCCTGAAAAAATTTTTTGCACCACCTCATAAAATTCCTCTCAAAGGCCCTGCCTCTTAGCAGGCAATTGTTTAAATAGACAGTGAAATCAGAGAGACACAAGTCACCTAAATCAGTCAGAAATAATGTGGGTTTTAAAAAAAAATCTTACTGTTTGGTGTTCACCTAAGTAATCCTCAGTGACATTAATGGCTGCAAGTCTGTGTGGATTGGCAGTGCTTTTACTGTTGCGTAGTTTTGCAAAAGCACCTCTGCACACCTGTTCTGCAGGCGTTCAAGGTGCTCAGTGCAGAACTGAATAGGCCCAGCAGTTGGCTCATATCCGACTGAAATAGCCAAACCCGGGTCCCAGTCACACGGGGGGGGGGGGGCATGGCCAGTTTGGTCCGGAGCAAAATAACGCACGGCCACTCGATCACACGTCCTGTCGAGGTCCCGTGGGTAGGGGCAAGGTGGCGATCACACAACGATCCTGCAGCGCGGCAAAGAAGTGGCGCGGCAAAGAAGCGGCGTGGCAAAGAAGTGGCGCGGCAAAGAAGCGGTGCGGCAAAGAAGCGGCGCGGCAAAGAAGTGGCGCGGCAAAGAAGTGGCGCGGCGCGATCTCACCAATGGCATGTGCGATTCTGCAGAGCAACAGAACTTTCGCTTTCCTCTTCGTGTGCATGCGCCGTTGGGTGCTTGTGCGCATCCTGTGGAGACTTGGGGGGGAAAACCTGTTTGCGACGGGACATGGGCGGGCGCGGATGCAACGGACTACTACCAGAAATGCGATCAGACGCCAGCCCTTGCCCCGCGGTTTCCGGAAACTAGTACCTCAGAGGTACTAGTTTTTAACTCCGCATCTTCGTCGGAAGCCTCGGGTTCGCCATGGAAGCTCTACGCTTCCCAGATGTTGCGGTGTGATCGTGCCCGGAAAATCCGCCTATCATCCGTTTCAGTAGCGTGGCTAATGCTCCGTGTGACCGCAGCCCCAGTAAGTTTGCCTGTCAAGCATGTTCACTGCAAACTCCACACCATCTCTCGTGACCATCAGGAGCGGACTGGGGAGTGAAAATGGCCCTGGAGCAAGTCAAGCTGAGCAGCCCCTGCTGCTCTACAAGCCCACCCTGCAGAGGTACCCAGTTCAGTGCAGCCAATAATGGGCATGAGTTCAACAGCTGCATTGTCCCCCAAACAGAAAGCAGTACTGGAGGAGACAGTGAATGAGCTGCCATGGCTGGTGGGGGACTGTGCCAAGCAATCCCTGAGGCTCGGGCAGAGTTTCTGGGCTTGGCTACGCCAGCCCCTGGCCACCAGTGGTTCCCTAGGGCAGTGCCCCCCCCCACGAAATTTCCCTGTAAATTAAATGGCCAGTCTAGCCTTGCCAGCCCCCAGGTCTGGACAGGAGATCCCTCGATTTTGCAGGCTCCTCTCCGCTACCGACCAGTTGGCTGGCAGAAGGAAGACTGCCCCAACAGTCATCATGTGCCTTTAAATCTCAGCAGGATATTTTAGAAGAAGCTTGCAAACAGTTTGTGTTTAGGAATGTGTGTGTGCCTTTACATCTCAGCAGGACAAAAGCTGCATTGGGGGGGGGCAAGCAGACAGGAGCCACATGGCTCTTCCCAGTGTGTGAGAGAGACAGAGAGCACACTCCCTCTGTTTGTTTTGCATTTGTTTCAGAAGTCGTGTGTATAGGACAATGAATAGTGAAGCGTTAACTAGAACCTGATTATGGGATGGAGGAAAACTCCACCACCTAGACTGCTCTCTTACTTACTTTTGTTTTTTCTGTGTTAGTCTGAAAAAGTTGGTTGAAATAAATCAGATTGTTTCACTCAGCAACTCGCGTGAGTAAAGCTCTTTTATACCATTGCCCCAGTGAGATCACAAAAGTGTGGGCTTGCAAACTGTTGGTGTTTGGGAAAGGATACAATGTTTCTTTTGGCTGCTTTGTGAGTATGTGTGTGTGTGTGCCCCTTAATAAAGCCATGCTTGGAAATCCTACCAAAGCCTGACAAGGGATTTTTGGGGATATGACAAATTACACATTCATTTAGTGGAAGTGCAGTTGCTGGGAAACCCTTTAAAGGCAAAAAAGAGGGTGAGGAAACAAAGGCAGCATTCAGGGGAACTGCACTGCTATATTTTTATTTATTTTGGGGGGGAATGAGAAAGTCTCCAGGCTCCACCCCCTAAGTTCACAGGTATTTCCTGCATTAGACCTGCCAACCCTAGGCCAGGCCAGGCCTGATGTCCACATAGTAGACTGCCTGCACAGGGCCATGTCACACCTTTGTAATAAGTAATTAATAAGTTTCAGCTTGCGGACATTTTTGTGCTTGCATAGTCCGTGGAGGATATGGTCTTCATTACTAGAGAAGAGGAAAGTATCCCTTGGGCTCATAGCTAGGTAATTAAAGTGGCCGAATATTACAACTCGAACGGAATTTAAAATATTGCATTATCTGCCCACAATGACCTCAGGATACACAGAACTTGAGAAAGACAGTATATTCTGAGCAGGCATCCGCAGCAGCTAGCTATTGAACGCCACCCCATGCGCAGACATAAAATGACTTGGAAATTCTGAACTGGGAATACATTATGAATGAAATGGCATGGGGTGCTCAATTTCCAGGAGAACCAAGCATTGCAAACATGGGTGATTTTTTTTATTTCTGGCATGTCCTTTGCAAAAAAAAAAAAAATGAAGCTTTGCTATGCATGCAGTGCTTCAGTCTGATCCACCAGCAAGGGCAGTGTTCGCCACAGTCCTTTCAAGGAAGCTAGAATTCACCTGTCACTTGTTTGGGTGGGGGAAAGGAGGGAAGAGATTCAGTGCTCTCCCTCACCCGCCCGCCCGCCCACCACCAATCTCCATCTGCACTTCAAACTGCTAATTGGTGCGATTCTAGCTTCCTTTGGGGAAACTTCAACTGGGTTCCGGGAAATTTCAACTGTGAAAATTGGTGAGGTGCAGACTCAGGGTATCGCTCTGGCCCAGATGGGTGCCAGCATCTCGCTTCTGATTTGTGGCAGAGAAATGCCCCTCCTTTCTTCCCCCCCCCCTCCAATTTAATTATAATGCAAGGTTGAGAACTGTCTTGTGCAAACCACATTTTTTTTTGCCTTTTCATAATTAATAACAAACTTCCTAGCCCGTCAGCTGACAGGGAACATTAGAGGCCTGTCAGGTTTTCAGCGATAATGCCTTATTCCACAATGCCCTGTGAGAAAAAACTGTCTTTTGGGGTTCAGAAGTGTACAATGAGCGTGGCTTCCATGTGTAAAGATAAGATTAAACTACAAAGGAGGCAATTAAAATCCTTAGATCGTATTTTATAGAGGCGTTGCCAGTGTTTGTGGTGGCATTATCAACGGCCGCAAGATTGAACGGGAGTTTTTGCAGATTAAAAATGAAGCCACACACTGAAATGGGAGGGAGGGAGGGCACAAACATGTGCCCATCGTCTATAATAAGAATCTCACCTTAGTGTAATTTTTAAAATCAGCAATTTAAGGGAAGGCGTTGCGAGCAAAAAAAAAGAGAGAGAGAGAGTGTGTTTTAAAATCAAAGCCAATTATGTGATTTCCATATAAACAAATCAAAGTGGACCATTCTCCCTTGAACTTTCCGGTCTCTTAAGAAAACTTCAACCTTGCCGAGGAGTGCCGCATGCAGTTTCTTCTTTTATCTTCGGTACAGATCACAATTAATTTATCCTCCTTGGTCCATTCTTGCTGTAATTAACCAAGAGAGACACTGCTTAATGGCAAACGGAACGTCTCCAAAACGAATCGGTCTAATTAGTGCTAAACAATTGAATACTCTTGCATATTTATGGCCCCACAGCTGCCCCAGAGGAGCCTCCCTTTTGTGCCCAGGCCTGTCCAAACATGATGGAAGGACTCCAGATTCAATGGGCACGTGATGAAGTCTACCTTGTATGCCAGGGTTCACCGTAGACAAAGATTTAGGGAACATGTTTGTCCACAACACTGTTGGCCATATCATGATCTATCTGATGTATCAATTTAGGGAGTACAAGCAGAAGTTTCAAAAGGTTTGGGCTGGGGTACTTGAGGAGGAGGAGGAGATTGGAGTTATACCCTGCCCTTCACTACCTGAAGGAGTCTCAGAGTGGCTTACAATCTCCTTTCGCGTCCCCTCCCCACAACAGATACCAAGTGAGGTAGGTGGGGCTGAGAGAGCTCTCTCAAGAACTGCCCTTGAGTGAACAGCTCTGAGAGAACTTGTGACTGACCCAAGGTCACCTAACTGGCTGCATGTGGAGGAGTGGGGAATCAAATCCGGTTCTCCCAGATTAGAGTCCATGCTCCTAACCACTACATCAGACTGGCTGAAAGACCACATCCTCTGACAATGTTTTAAAGCTCTCCTCTCTGTGCCCTTGCCCGCAGAGGAGAAGCTGAGTGGTGGCTGGAAAGAGCCTTGTCAGTGGGGGCAGCTTGCCTTAGATTCACCTCGGGCAACCACTACGCCACTACCACCAACAACAACATTCTTAGGTATGTACACTTGAAGCAACTTAAGGTCTTATTCCCTGCCACTCTGGGCCTCACTGTACTGTCCAGACCACCAGTCATTCTCTGGCCCTCCTCTCCCCATTCCTGTGGCATCCCTCAGTGATGTATTTTCTGTTTTCCTTACCTAATATGGAGACATTCCATCTTTGGCTGTTTTGTTTGTTTATTAAAATATTTATACCCCTACTTTTCCTCTTTATGCCAAGACAGCCAAAGTTCTCTGCTAGTCTTTCACAGTCCTTTCCCATCCTCTGGCCTATTGGCTTCTGCAGCCTCTTCCATAACTTCTGGCCTCTTTGCCTGGTCTCACTCTATGGGGCACTAATGGATATCACAGTGTGTCTGTTTTGATGGTGGGTAAGTAACACTTTGGTGGGAAGGTAACAGCGTTCCGTGCGCCTTGGTGTTTAGTCATGCCGGCCACATGACCACGGAAACGTCTTCGGACAGCGCTGGCTCTTCGGCTTTGAAACGGAGATGAGCACCGCAACCCTAGAGTCAGATTCGACTGGCTTTCGAGCAAGGGAACCTTTACCTTTAAGGGAGGGTTCATCTGGCTGCTATTGGCTTAGCTGCTCTGACATCACAGAGGAGTAGAGCAAAGTCAACTGAATGGCAAAGGTGAGTGCAGAGGACTTAGAATTTGAATTCAGTGCTGCATGAGAATTTTTGGGTTAACATAAGAACATAAGAGATGCCAATGTTGGATCAGGCCAAAGGCCCATCCAGTCCAACACTCTGTATCACACAGTGGCCAGAAATACCAGTGCCATCAGGAGGTCCACCAGTGGGGCCAGGACATTAGAAGCCCTCCCACTGTTGACCCCCCCAAACACCAAGATGACAGAGCATCACTTGCCCCAGAGTCCCTATCTAAACCTTGTGGCTAATAGCCACTGAAGGACCTCTGCTCCATATGCTTATCTAATTCCCTTTTGAAGCCATCCATGCTTGTAGCCGCCACAAGGTATACAAGGGGTACTTGAGGGGTTAAAAAGGAACACTTTCCTGGGGCTAAGTACAACTAAATCACCTGGAACGTACAATTTAGTTTGATAATGCTGCCTGTAGGCATTTGAATGTTGACATACAGCCGCTAGTCGGTTGAGCCATTCCCTATTCTGTTAAGAAAAAAAGCCAGGTTGATGACTGCCCCCCAACACATGCCACAGTAGGATGATTGGCAGTTGTCCCTGGGCTGAATTTGGGTCACAGGCTGCTGGTTGCCTACCCCAGGGGTTAAGAGCAGTGGACTCTAATCTGGAGAACCGGGTTTGACTCCCCACTCCTCCTCATGCAGCCAGCTGGGCGACCTCAGACCAGTCACAGTTCTCTCAGAGCTGTTCTCTCAAGAGCAGTTCTCTCAGAGCTCTCTCAGCCCCACCTACCTCACAGGGTGTCTGTTATGGGGAGGGGAAGGGAAGGAGATTGTAAGCCACTCTGAGACTCTGAGTGAAGGGCAGGGCATAAGTCCAACTACTACTACTACTACTACTCCTTTGGTGTAGTGGTTAAGTGTGCGGACTCTAATCTAGGAGAACCGGGTTTGATTCCCCACTCCTCCACTTCCAGCTGCTGGATGACCTTGGGAAAGCCAAAGTTCTGGCACAGCTGTTCTTGAAAAAGATCAGTTTCTGTCAAGAGCTCTCTCAGCCCCACCCACCTCACAGGGTGTCTTTTGTGGGGAGGGGAAGGGAAAGGAGTTTGTAAGCCGCTCTGAGACTCCTTCAGGTAGTGAAGGGCGGGGTATAAATCCAATCTCCTCCTCCTTCTTCTCCTTCTCCTTCTCCTTCTCCCCCCTCCTCCTCCTCCTCCTCCTTGATACGGCAAGTGGTTTGCATGCAGAGGGCCCTGAGATTCAATCCTTGACATATCCAGTTACAGGGTCTCCACTCCCAGGTGCCAGGAACGACCTTTCCATGCCTGAGACTCTGGAAAGCCACAGGGCTGACGTAAGTGGACCCGTGTATAATGCAGATTGGCGTGAAACTTACAGCTTTCAAGGCAGTATTTGAGGCTGAGTAGAAATGACTTACTTTCCTCCCCTGTATCGTAGGAGGGAAGGTACGTTTTCCAGATAAGAAGCGCAGCAGTATGGGCCATTCCCATGCCTCTGTTTCTGTTGGAAAGCATTCCGTTCTCTTTCATCTGGGCTGATACAGACGAGAAACTCTGTGACACGCTGCCACCAATTCCTAGAACGTGTGACATGGTGTTAAAAAAGGAAGGGAATCAAACCAGCATCAAAATGCTACGTTCCTACTATTTATGCATTGTCTATTCTCTGTGAGTCATATCTTCCGGGTTTATTGACAAAAGGGGAGTTTATAGAATTGTCAGGAACCTAAAACCGTACGCGGCACGCACAGCTGTTAGAAGGAGCACAATATATTCCATTCCGCTGCGGGCATCAACAATTGCCAGTCAAGTTCTTATTCAAAGTCATTACCAACTTTGAGTGGTGATACAAGAACTGGGAGGTGGGGGAGAAAAAGGAGTTAGAAATACCAGTAGAGGATTAGATCTTACCAGGAAAAGATGGTGGTTCAGTGGTAGAGCATCTGCTTTCCATGCAGAAGGTCCTAGGTTCAATCCCAGGCATCTCCCATTAAAAGAATCATGATGTCAATGACCTCTTCTTGGAGACCTACTGCCTGTCAGAGTAAATAATGCTAACCAGAAGAAGAAGAGATTGGATTTATACCCCACCCCATAGGCGTAATCTTCGTGGGGGTGGCGGGGCTTCAGCCCCCGCCGAAATTTTCAGGAAGGTGCTCAGCCTCCCCCGAGAGCCACCCTTGCTCCTAGCACAGCAATGCCTCTAGCCCAGCCCCAGCCCCCCCCCCAGGAAATTGGAAAGTCTACACCCGTTCTAGGCTCTAAAATGGCGATGTCACCCCCCAGTCTGACCCATGGACACCCTCATGTCTGGTCACGCCCCTTGATAGACAAATGGTCTGATTCCCTATAGGACAGCTTCATATGTTCATATAACCCAGAAGAAGAGGAGGAGGAGGAGGAGGAGATTGGATTTATATCCTGCCCTTGACTACCTGAGGGAATCTCAGAGTGGCTTACAATCTCTTCTCCCTTCCCCTCCCCACAACAGACACCCTGTGAGGTAGGTGGGGCTGAGAGAGCTCTTTCAAGGACTGCCCTTGAGAGAACAGCTCTGAAAGAATTTGTGACTGACCCAAGATCACCCAGCTGGCTGCATGTGAAGGAGTGAAGAATCAAACCCGGTTCTCCCAGATTAGAGTTCGCGCTCCTAACCCCTACACCAAACCAAGAGTCTAACTACGACTTGATCTCACGCTATTCCCTTCTCACTACAGCCCCTGTCCCATGTGGCTTTTGTCCATGTGGGTCTCTTAGGCTCTGGCAATGCTTTTTAAGCAGTCAAGGGGCCTTCCTTGCTCTCTCACCAGTCAAAAATTAGAGAGGACCCAACCCAGAGACTTTCAGCCCTGGTGATCTTTCCTTAGTAGCCCTTCCCTTTTGTGCCATCCCGGCCACCCTTTTGGAACTTCAAGACTGTCAATGTACTGTGTCAAGTGTGTTGAACACATGAAGCTGTCTCATGCCGAGTCAGACTGTTGTATTGTCTACTCTGACTGGCAGCAGCAGCTCTCCAAAGTCTCAGGTAGAGGTCTTTTGCATCACTGACTGCTTGATCCTTCTAACTGGAGATAAGGGCACTGAATGCAAAGCAGCGGGTCTACCCCTGAGCCACAGCCACACTCCACATAATTATTAACTGTGGTGTTTTTCCCCCAGCAATTCCATGGAACCCACCCATGAAGCTGTCTTGCATCAAGTCAGACCACTCATCTACCACACAGATGAATGCCTGAAGCCATCAAAGTCAGTATTGTAGAATCAGACCGGCTGCTGTTTTCCATTGTCCATTTCATTTATTAGCTTCATTGACCCGAGGTCTTAAGCCAGACATGCAAACAGCAACTATAAAATGCATTACATATAACTACAGGATAATTTAGACCAAACGTCTTTACAATAAAAACTAGTAAACATACTCTCGAACAGTATTATCAGACCACATTTTGTAAACTTCGATGAATTCTATAAAATCCCATGATATTATGGAAATTAATTTTAAAATTTTAAAATTATATACATAAAACTGTTTATAACATTCCAAAGCCGCTTTAAAAATAGCGCTATCGAAAGATATTTTGCCACCAAGCGAGTCGTTTCAGGGTCCTCATCTGCTAGTAGTATGGTTATCACCCAGGGTTCCATAGGGAGGTGATGTCTTTGTAAAATAGGAGTAATCCAACAGGATCTGGGGTCAATCCATTGGTGGCAAAATAACATAAGGTCTCTATTGCACCTGATCCACAATCACACAATCTATTTGAGTACTGTATTTTAGCAAAACAGCCACTTAGCTCTGCAGTTGGAAAAACATTCAACCTAGCAAGCGTGAAGACATATCTAGATCTGGGGGAGGTAAGGAAGCTCATATATGAGGGAATTTTCTTAGGTGGAACAATCCCTAAGGCAGAGTTGGAGCATACTCACCTAGCACGAATTGAAGTGCTGAGTCGGTCAATGTTTGTCACCCTCCATCTCATCAAATTTAGCGCTTCTTAATAATTTCAATTGTTAAGCACCGTAGGGGCGAGACCAATCCATTCCAGCTTGTTATCTATATGTTTTGCCCACGTACATTTATAATTATCCCCTTTTAAAAGATAAAGAAGACCTCCTTGAGCATTAGGTGTCATATAAAGAACTTTCAGTCTCAATTTAAAGGCCTCCTTCCAGGCTCTTGACTCAAAGGAGCATTATGCGAATTCTTCTCCAAGTGCCGTCCCTGCTGTTTTCCTAAGTCTCAGGTTGATGTCTTTCACATCACCCACAACCTGATCCTTTTCGCTGGAGATGCTGGGGGTTGAATCTGAGACCTTCTGCATGCGAAGCAGAGGCTCTGTCATGTAGCCACACCCTCCCCATCAGGCCTGTATTGCCTCCTCCGATGGGCAGCGTCTCTCCAGTTGTCAAGTAGGCATCTTTCACATCACCTGCTGCTTGATCCTTTCAACTGGAGATGCCAGGGATTGACCCTGGGATCTTCTGCATGTGAAGCAGATGCTCTACCATTAAGCCCACCCCACCTCCAAAATGGATACTGAATGGACATGGATGTTAAATGGAAAGTGAGTGTAAGAGGAGCTTCTGGAAATCCCACAAGCAGACCAAATAAAACAACCTCAGGCAACAAAGGAAATCCAGTAGCTCATAAACTGATAATCTACTCGCAACAGACACAGCTAAGAGCAACATCAAAGCAGATGAAAACCTTCAGGTGGAAGGTAAGCCAAAAGCTTTAAAACTATAAAAATTATTAAATACACAGTGCCGGGAGTTCCTTCCTCAACTTAGCTGTCCCAGTGGCTCAGTAAGTAAAGAACTTATTCAAGCCCTGTAGAACTTTGACAGCTTTCCCAGCTCCAGTTAACAAGGGGGGTTGAGGGTAGCCAGTAGGCCGCATCCACTAAGCTAATTATGAATGGGCTGAAGAATAAGTGACACCCCCCCCCTTTCAACAGCTCACCGGCAGCCTTGCAAAGACAGTGGGCACTAGAGGGGAGGTCTCCACAGAAGATTGAAGCAATTGCAATGTACTTCCCTCTGACCAATGCCTTCATTGCATCCCAGATGACCTGAGAGACACTATAGTCAGAGTCATTTTTTAAATTTCTAAATCAATATCTGTATATGTTTTGTCATTCAATAAATTAAAAAAACCGGGGGAGAAAAATAAGGGGGGTTGAGTCTTTATACACACTTGGAGGGATTCCATATAAAAACTAACCAGATAAAGAAGTCTGGTGTTGTGCAACAGGTCCGCAATTCCGTTGACGAAAGCATTTGTTCGGGATCAGCATCCGAAGTCTGACAGGCCATCTGCTCCTCCAAAGCTCTTTAAAAGTTGGTTTTGTCAAAGTAATTCTATCACTGATAGAAACATGCCCTCCAGAGGAACTCGGAGTGCACATTCTACAATATATGGTGACAATCAGATATTGTATAATTGCACACCAAGCTGAACCAATGGGCTGTTAAAATCCTTAATTTTTCCTTACACTTCCAGAATCGCAGCAGAATAAATGCTGTCAATGATTATCCCAAGGAAAATTGCAAATCAATGGTTTTGCTTTTGCTTTTGTTTTTTTGCTTACTGCCTAAAGATCTCAGCATTCTTATATGCCGAATAATTAGATAATTAACATTATAGGTAGAATTGCTTATGGGCTTATGATTTTGTTCAAAAGGTACCCATAGTTGTCAAATGTTGCAAGATCTTTAGTGGTAAACAGTAAGGGTGATCA
This sequence comes from Gekko japonicus, assembly GCF_001447785.1. Lineage (NCBI taxonomy): Eukaryota > Metazoa > Chordata > Lepidosauria > Squamata > Gekkonidae > Gekko > Gekko japonicus. The sequence continues at coordinate 142,617 of NW_015165895.1, forward strand.
GGTTTCCTTCATCATGCACCTTTATTAAGGCCATGAGAACACAGGAAAAGCCATGCTGGATCAGACCAGAGGTCCATCTTGTCCAGCATCCTGTCTCATCCAGTGGCTAACAAGTTGCCCTCGGGGTCAATACAGCATAGAGGCTAAGACCTTCCCCTGATGCGGCCTCCTAACCCTGGAATTCAGAGATGTTCTGTCTCTGAATATAGAGGTTCCCATGGCTAGCCATCTCCATAAATTTGTCTAATATGTCAGTTATTTCACCAAGTGCTGCAAGTAAATAAAGGCTTAACTAGACAAATTTCTAAAATAAATACTGAAATTGAGCATAAGCAATTCAATTTGTATCATTTGGGGCCTTGTATGATCCCACGCTGTGCATGATTCCATCAAGACTCTTTTTGTGCGGTGTTCTACCGATGTGCACGCTCACTCTTTTGCTTTTGCAAAACACCACACAAAAAGAACCTTGATACGACTGTGCAAACAGTTACCTCCAGATTGCTTTTTTTGCCATGCCTTATCAAAGCGCATGTGTAGATCAGTAAAAGGAGGAAGATGCCAATAAGCTTTGGAGCTGAAAGGTGCGGCAAACAGTACAAAACCAGGAATGGAAAAACTAAACAATGTAAGATGCCCAATGGTAGCATTCCACTTCAGAAACAAGAATGGATAATCTGGAACTCCAAAATCCATAGGACATTCAAACAAGGAGAGAAGTGCCCTAGAGAGGCCAAATAGTGTAGTGGATAGAGATGAACTAGGTATGGGAGGTGTCCTGCCATGCCTTGGCCTCTCCTCCCAGTGGGCGGGACTGGCAGGGGGGGCCTTGCTGCACGGTGAACTAGGTATGAGAGGTGTCCCGCCGTGCCCTGGCCTCTCCTCCCAGTGGGCAGGACTGGCAGGGGGTGCCTTACTGCACGGTGAACTAGGTATGGGAGGTGTCCCGCCGTGCCCTGGCCTCTCCTCCCAGTGGGCAGGACTGGCAGGGGGTGCCTTACTGCACGGTGAACTAGGTATGGGAGGTGTCCCGCCGTGCCCTGGCCTCTCCTCCCAGTGGGCAGGACTGGCAGGGGGTGCCTTACTGCACGGTGAACTAGGTATGGGAGGTGTCCCGCCGTGCCCTGGCCTCTCCTCCCAGTGGGCAGGACTGGCAGGGGGTGCCTTACTGCACGGTGAACTAGGTATGGGAGGTGTCCCGCCGTGCCCTGGCCTCTCCTCCCAGTGGGCAGGACTGGCAGGGGGTGCCTTACTGCACGGTGAACTAGGTATGGGAGGTGTCCCGCCGTGCCCTGGCCTCTCCTCCCAGTGGGCAGGACTGGCAGGGGGTGCCTTACTGCACGGTGAACTAGGTATGGGAGGTGTCCCGCCGTGCCCTGGCCTCTCCTCCCAGTGGGCAGGACTGGCAGGGGGTGCCTTACTGCACGGTGAACTAGGTATGGGAGGTGTCCCGCCGTGCCCTGGCCTCTCCTCCCAGTGGGCAGGACTGGCAGGGGGTGCCTTACTGCACGGTGAACTAGGTATGGGAGGTGTCCCGCCGTGCCCTGGCCTCTCCTCCCAGTGGGCAGGACTGGCAGGGGGTGCCTTACTGCACGGTGAACTAGGTATGGGAGGTGTCCCGCCGTGCCCTGGCCTCTCCTCCCAGTGGGCAGGACTGGCAGGGGGTGCCTTACTGCACGGTGAACTAGGTATGGGAGGTGTCCCGCCGTGCCCTGGCCTCTCCTCCCAGTGGGCAGGACTGGCAGGGGGTGCCTTACTGCACGGTGAACTAGGTATGGGAGGTGTCCCGCCGTGCCCTGGCCTCTCCTCCCAGTGGGCAGGACTGGCAGGGGGTGCCTTACTGCACGGTGAACTAGGTATGGGAGGTGTCCCGCCGTGCCCTGGCCTCTCCTCCCAGTGGGCAGGACTGGCAGGGGGTGCCTTACTGCACGGTGAACTAGGTATGGGAGGTGTCCCGCCGTGCCCTGGCCTCTCCTCCCAGTGGGCAGGACTGGCAGGGGGTGCCTTACTGCACGGTGAACTAGGTATGGGAGGTGTCCCGCCGTGCCCTGGCCTCTCCTCCCAGTGGGCAGGACTGGCAGGGGGTGCCTTACTGCACGGTGAACTAGGTATGGGAGGTATCCCGCCATGCTCTGGCCTCTCCTCCCAGGGGGCAGGACTGGCAGGGGGGGCCTTACTTCACGGCGGAGCCA
>NW_015165895.1:145522-157520 GCF_001447785.1 Gekko japonicus
ACTGCACGATGAACTAGGTTTGGGGGGTGTCCCGCCATGCCCTGGCCTCTCCTCCCGGTGGGCAGGACTGGCAGGTGGTGCCTTGCTGCACGGTGAACTAGGTATGGGAGGTGTCCCGCCATGCCCTGGCCTCTCCTCCCAGTGGGCGGGACTGGCAGGTGGTGCCTTACTTCACTGCCGTGCCACTGGCCCCTGACCTGGGGAGGCTCAGGTGTTACCCGGGGACACCACCAAGAGGCAGCCCGCCACAGAAGGTCCTGCCTCAGAAGGTCCCACCTCAGAAGGTCCCCAAGCTGTGGGCCCAGAGTTGGAGATGGGACCAATGGCCAGGAGCCCGGAGGAAGGCACCAGGGCTGGGAGAGATGGGGGAGCGGCCTGTACCCAACCCACACAGCTCCCAAGAGCCAGGGCCAAAGACAGGGCCACCCGGATGTGCCCAGTCTGGGAGTCTGCCTGCACACCAAGAGAGAGAGGGAGGCAAGACTCTGACCAGCTCCAGGTGGAGAGTGGGTGCCGGTGGTGACGTAACCCTGGACCCCCTCCTTTTCTGAGGCTCTTGGTCTAACCCCCCTAGGCAGCCCACCCTCCAGCATGGCAAAAGGGGGGGGGACAAAGACCCAACCGGGCTGGACGTGGAGCGCAATAGGAGGTCTTGTGGTTTTTTACCAAAGAGACAGATCAGAGACAATGTAAGAATAGTAATGGACGCAATTGAATATTATGAGAAACACCCTGAACAAGAAGTAGGTTTTTTATTTATCGATGCCGAAAAGGCATTTGACAACCTTAACTGGAAGTTTATGCTGCAAATGATGGAAAAAATAGAAGTGGGACAACACTTCAGAAATTGCATTGAAGCTATCTATTCTGAACAAAGAGCTAAACTGAATGTAAACAAAGAACTGACAGATAGCTTCAAGGTACAGAAAGGCACCAGACAGGGTTGTCCCCTATCACCGTTATTATTTATCTGGGTGTTGGAGATACTTCTACAAAAAATACAGCAAGATCAAGAGATAACGGGATTGACACACAAAGGACTTAAATACAAATATCGAGCATTTGCTGACGATGTAATGTTCATTGTGCAAAACCCGACAGACAAATTACCGTTACTATTCCAAAAAATAAAGGACTTTGGAGAATTGGCCGGATTTTATGTCAATAAGAACAAGACGAAGCTTATTTGCAAAAACATGACGAAACAAAAACAAATGGAACTGCAAGACCTGGTACAATGTGAAGTAGTAAAAAAGACTAAATATCTTGGTATTGAGTTAACTGCAAGAAATATAGACTTATATAAGAACAATTATGAAAAACTATGGACTAAGTTAACTCAAGACTTTAAGAAATGGGACAAAATGAATTTGTCACTGATGGGAAGAATATCAGTCATAAAAATGAATGTCCTACCACGTTTGATGTTCCTGTTCCAAACAATACCAATACTTAGTAAGACAGATTTGCTACTTAAGTGGCAACAAGAACTATCAAAGTTTGTTTGGGCAGGCAAGAAACCGCGAATCAAGATGAAAATTCTTTGTGATGCCAAAGATAGAGGTGGGTTACAATTACCAAATCTTAGACTATATTATGAAGCGGTCTGTCTAACCTGGATGGAACAATGGGTGAAATTAGAAAATGATAAGTTACTGGGGTTAGAAGGCCATGATTGTAGATTTGGTTGGCATGCATATTTATGGTATGACAAAACAAAAATGGATAGCTTTTTTAAGCTTCATGTGGTAAGAAAAGCACTATTTGTGGTATGGATGAGGTATAAAAAATACTTTTGTGATGTAAGACCATTGTGGATTGTACCAGTGGAAGTGTTAACATCTTACTCAAGACATAGAGATAAAGATTGGTTGCCATATAAAGATCTAATTAAAAAAGTGGGAACAGAATGGGTAATGAAAAAGCAGAATGAAATTGAATATGATTATGAATGGCTGAAATATATGCAGATTTTTGACCTTTTTAGATCAGACAAAAGAAACTATGGTTTTAGAGAGGAAAAAAATGAGATTGAAATGATTTGGGAGAGTGAAGGGGGAAAAAATATCTCTAAAATGTATAAAGTGTTACTAAAATGGTATACTGAAGATGAGACTGTAAAAGGGCAAATGATAAAATGGGCGATAAATATGAATACGGAAGTGGCTATTGAAACCTGGGAATATTTGTGGAAAAATTCTATTAAGATATCGCCTTGTACCAATGTTAGAGAGAATTGTTATAAAATGATGTATAGGTGGTACATGACTCCGAAAAAAATTGCAAATATGAACCAGAATATGTCAAATAAGTGTTGGAAATGCAAGAGCCATGAAGGCTCATTTTATCATATGTGGTGGACTTGTGAGAAAGCAGTTGACTTTTGGACAAAAGTCCACAATGAAATGCAAAAAATTTTGAAATGCTCTTTTAAAAAGGCACCGGAAATTCTGCTTTTAGGATTGAAAATGGAAGAAGTCAATACAACTAAAAAGACTTTATTCTGGTACTTAATCACAACAGCGAGAATGATTTATGCACAATTTTGGAAAACAGAGAAAGTACCAGAAATTGAGTACTGGATACAAAAAGTTCTGTTCATGGCAGAGATGGACAAAATCACGAAGAAATTGAACAACAAAGAAGACGACGTGTTTTTTCAAGAATGGAGTGACTTTAAAATATATCTGGAAAAGAACTGGGATGTGAAACAAAATTTAATATGTTTAGACCAATATTAAGTCAAATGATGTTATCTTTAGATTGTAATGATAAGAAACTGATATTGTTGATGATATGAAGTAATTTGGAGCAGGGGTGGAAGCATTGTGGGAAGCCAATGGAGGGAGGGGAGGAACTGGGAATGGGGTAGACAATTGATAGAATGAAATGATTTAATTTTACATGTTGTATTCCTGAAAATAAAATTTGTTTACCAAAAAAAAAAAGGAGGTCTTGTGTTCAAATCCCCACTTGCCTTGAAGCTGATTCAGTGGCCTTGGGACACTCATCATCTCTCAGCCTAGCCTATTTCAGAGGAGAGGATATGAGGGGGAAAACAATGCATGCGCCCTGATCACTTTGGAGAAAGGGCGGGATCGTAACATACTAAATAAATCAAACACTTAGAACAGACTAATGAGCCAGGCACTTAGGCAGAGCAAGAAAAGCAGCTTGAGTGCATGAGGCCATCTGGGAATGGGCCTGGAATGAGAGGACACGATCCTGAGTCAGTCGAGTGGACAGCACCAGTTTTGATTTCAGGTTCTCTTGGGAGAACAAGAGAAAGGTTGTTTCCCCCCCATAGATTACTTCTCATCTTCTCATCCTATGAGGGGGGGGGGGTCCCTCACATTTTTCAATGTGCCAAAAAGAGATTCTCTCCCATGCAGTATAAGGCAACTGCCCTGATTCTTTCCACAGCCCCAAGACTTGAATATTGTGAAACTTTCCTGTTACTCCTACAAAGCCTTAAGTAGCTAGTTTAAAACTGGAAGTGAGGGAAAAGCTGTCAGGTAGTGGAGGACCAGGTGGCAGGATTTAAAACACACGCACGCAGCATTTATTGGCAGTGGATTTATATGGTTTGTGACTGATTTAACTGTCTCTTTAAGCAATTGCCTGCTGAGCGGAGCAGCGGAGCGGACAGGACAGAAGGAATAGAACTCAATCGAGCTGTGTGAGAATATGCATGCATGTTTGGGAAGTATGCCTAATGCTAGCATTCCACTTCAGAAACAAGGGAACCGTGTATCTTTGGGACCGCCTCCTCCAATATGTCCCCAGAAGAACGCTTAGATCAGCAGATAACAACTTACTGGTGATTCCTGGCCCAAGGGAGGTCCAGCTGTCCTCAACTAAGGCCAGGGCCTTCTCGGTCCTGGCCCCGACTTAGTGGAACTCTCTGCTGAATAACATCAGGGCTCTGTGGGATCTTATACAATTCCACAGGGCCTGTAAGGCAGAGATGTTCCACCAGGCTTTTAGTTGATGGCGGTTTCTGGTCCTGAACAATAGCAGCCAGAAAAGGGAGAGCCGGTGTGGAAGCAACTTGCCCTTAATCCTTGTGTTCTGCCCTGTTCACCTCTGCGTGCTTGACCTTCTGGACCATCACTTGGCTTGTGCCCTTCTGGTTTGATGCTTGGACTTTTGAATATCTGTGCTTTGATCCTGGGCTGTGTTTGGACTACACTTGCCTGCCTGAACCTGGACAGTTGCCTTCCTCCAGCCTGTGCAGCCTTCCTTCAACTTAAGCAGCTCTTCCTTAGATGGAAAGGGTGGAATAAATATCTGAGTGTTTGAATAAGGGTTTTTGAATAAGTGTTTGAATAAGTATGTTAATGAATAAAACTTCTGAATAAAAGGGTGTTTGAATAAGTGTTTGAATAAAACTTTTGACCTGACCTGGGTAGCCCAGCCAAGCCCAGTCTCGTCAGATCTCAGAAGCTAAGTAGGGCCAACCCTGGCAAGTATTTGGATGGGAGACCTCCAAAGAGTTCGAGGATTGGGAGGCAGAGGCAGGCTATCAAGCGCCTTCTCTGGATGTCCTCCATTTCCAAGTAGGAGTCCCCAGAGGTCATCATGACTTCCAGGCATGGGCGCACACGCACACACAAAAGTACCATAAATAAATAAATAAATATTTTCTTGGGCTGCGATCAGACGTGCCTTTTGATCCGACTCAGCAGCAAATGACTGATGGATCTAAAGGATGGATCAGACAGCAACATCTTGGAAATGTCCTGCAGTCATTGGCAACCCATGCTGCTCCGCCACAGAAGCAGAGTTAAAAGGCACCGGGGAAAGTCCAGTTCTAACTGGTTCTGATGGGCCGTGGATGGACTTTCCACTGTCTGATCACGCAAGCACACTCAAGTCCATTCCGACTTGGTGCCTTTTTTTTTTTTTGCTCGTTTAACAGTATGCACATAACCGCATAAGCGATCCATAGTCGTGGACCGCCATGGGGGTTCAATTTCTCATTTATGCACATACTAGCAGTAAAGCCCGTTGTGGATGAAGACAACGAGCCCTAGAAAGGTAGGGTTGGTGGGTGGGCCACGGAGAGACAGACAGACAGACAGAGGGGTTTGGGAGAGAGAGAGAGAGGTAGGTAGGAGGGGGGAGACAGAGACAGTCAGAAAGACAGACAGACAGGCAGAGATGGAGGGAGGGAGGATTTGGGGGGGGGGAAGTAAAAGCGTTGGGGAGGTAGGGAGAAAGAGTGAGGGAGGGAAAGAATGAAAGGACATAGGGAGAAATGTAGAGAGCGAGGGGGGGTAGTGGGAAAAATGTGGGGGAGGTGGATGGTCCAGTGCGTTCACTCCTGACCCACTCCCCCCAAAAGTCTGTGATGTGGGGGGTAGGGCACCATTGTACCTGTCAAGAGGCCAGGTCTACCAATGTAGTGGATTGGGGTAGGTAGATCTGTTCTCCAGAGGCTTCTGTAGAACAGGTCTACCCACCCCATTCCAGTCTATTGGTAGACCTGGCGTCTGGAGAACAGGTTACTCACCCCATTCCACTGTGTTGGAAGACCTGGTCTCTGGAGGTCTACCCACCGCATTCCTCTATATTAGTAGACCTGGCCTCTTCACCGGTACAACGGTTCTGATAGTGGAATGGGGTGGGTAGATCTGTTCTCCAGAGGCCAGGTCTACCAATATAGTGGAAGGGGTTCGGTAGGCTTCTGGAGAACAGGTCTACCCACCACGTTCCAGGGTATTTGTTAGATCGTACTAACAAAGGACTCTTAGAGTGATTCAGCAAGTGATTCAGCTTTATTGGAAGTAACGAACAAGCACTCAACTCAGTAAGAAACCAGAACAGAAAACAGTGGGAGCTTATGCTCCTTTTAAACATAACCGGGCTAATGTAGCCACGCCTATTTACAAATAACAACCAATGAGATTGCTAGAATAAAGACCAATGGGAGTCTTTCCCTCCTAGGGAATGGTATCGTTCTGATTGGTCGCTGTTACTAAGCGACCAATAGGAAGTTCGCTCAGAGGAGCCCTGGTCTGGCTCGAAGCTTAACATGGGAGTCCTATGAGGTGATTCATGTAATCATTTCAATACATTACAATTCCTCCCCCCTAAGTTAAGCCATCATCCCGATTGTTTTATTATTTACAAACATGCAATCAACCTTTGTACATCAGTTATTCCAACAGTATTTACACTCATAGTCCTTCAGATAAGTCGGCATTTGCCGCGAACGCTGGGACCTGCGGAGCGGTGCAGGCTCCACGGGCAGACAAGGTTGTGGGTCAGAGTGGGGTCCACTACAGCCTGGATCAGGCACAGACTCGACTGGGATTTCAGCCCCGCACACAGGGTTCTGCCCTGACTCGGGGACAGTACCGGGCCTTTCGGTACTCACCGCCTGCTCTGGGGGTGTCCACTCGACATCAGGGGATTCAGCCGTCGGAGAGTCAGCGCTGTCCCTAGCCCAACGTCTCCTTAACTGATCTATGTGGCGCCGCCATATTCGACCGTCAGCTAACTGCACCACATACATTCGAGTACCCACAGAGTCGGATATAACCCCAGGAAGCCACAAGTGCCCGTTTGCATAATTTCGTGCGAAAACCTTGTCCCCTTTTTCAAACATGCGCACCTTCGGTTGCGCCGTGGTACGCTCGGATTGCTCTTCAGTGAGGTCTGGGTGCATTCGGTTCAAACGGGTCGTGAGTCTCCGCCCCATTAACAATTCGGCCGGACTACGGCCTGTAGCACTACAGGGGGTGGTGTGCTGCAGCAAAAGAAAGGAGCCCAGCCTCTGGCTCCAGTCCCCTTCGTCCATTTTACCCAGGGCCTCTTTGGCCGTCCTGACCATCCGTTCGGCTTGGCCATTAGATGCCGGATGGAAAGGGGCCGAAGTCATTTGGCGTATGCCATTACTCGTGAGGAAGAGCCTAAATTCCTCAGACACAAATTGAGGCCCGTTGTCACTGACGATGACGTCAGGCAACCCGTGGGTGGCAAAAAGTCGGCGGAGCGCATGGATCACAGCAAGTGATGTGGTCGATTTCATATGCACGACCTCCAGCCATTTGGACATAGCGTCCACCACAATTAGGAACATTTGCCCTTGGAGAGGGCCAGCAAAATCTATATGCAATCTGGCCCAGGGTTTACCAGATGACTCCCAGCCTTGGGGTGTAGCTTGTGGGGGATCGGGTCTGACTTGCTGGCATTTGGGACACCCTCGTACCCATTCTTCGATCTCTTTGTCCAGCCCCGGCCACCAGACATACCCTCTGGCCAACGCTTTGGTGTGTACCATACCGGGGTGACCCTCGTGCAGCGACTCTAACACTCTCGTCCTGAGTTTGTCAGGAACCACCACCCTGTTCCCCCATAATACACAGCCCTTAGAAATGGATAGTTCATTTTGACGGCTTTTGTAAGGGCCGAACTCCGGTTCAACGCTTCCAACCGGCCACCCCCTCCAAACCCAGTTTAATACTCGGGACAGCACGCTATCCTTGGCCGTGTGTGCTGCAATGTCCCTGGATGATACCGGGGGTCGAGGAAGCTCCTCAATTGCCAAGACCTCACAGGCGGGGGCAGGGTCTGCGCCAATGTCCGGCACCGGGCACCGGCTGAGGGCATCCGCATGCCCAATCGCTTTCCCAGGCCGGTGCTCTAAGTCAAAATCATAAGCCTGCAAAAATATCGCCCATCTAAGCATGCGTGGGGACATGATGTTTGGCAATTGCTTATCGGGCGCAAAAATCCCCAGTAGCGGCTTGTGGTCAGTGACCAGCAAAAATCGTCTGCCAAAAATAAAATCATGGAACTTTTTGACAGCCGCTACCAACGCCAGACCCTCCTTGTCTATCTGGGCATAGTTCCGCTCTGCCGCAGATAGTGATCTAGAATAAAAAGCGATAGGCGCTTCGCTCCCATCAGGCATCAGATGGCTTAAAACTGCGCCTACTCCAAACGGTGAAGCGTCAGCAGCTAACACCAGGAGCTTGTGTTCATCATAATGCGTGAGTACGGCATTAGATGTCAGCAGCTCCTTGACTCCCACAAAAGCCTTTTCCTCGGCCTGCCCCCACTTCCATTTTGCCTCCTTGTGCAAAAGCGCGTGCAAAGGGGCCGCCACTGATGCCTTATGCGGTAAAAACGCATGATAAAAATTCAGGAGTCCTAAAAAGGATTGGAGCTCCTTCTTACTCACCGGCCTGGGGGCGTTTTGGATTGCAGATACCTTCTCATCCGTGGGGTGGACTCCCTCTGCGTCAATGCGAAACCCCAGGAAGTCCACACTTTCCACCCCGAGCGTGCATTTTGAGCGCTTAACTCTGAGGCCGGCATTTTGAAAACGCCTGAGGACCTCTTTAACCCGGTCCAGTAGTTCCTGTTCAGACCCGCCCGCAATCAGCACGTCGTCAAAATAGGGCACTGTGCCAGGTACCCCCCTTAGTAGACGTTCCATGAGGCCCTGAAAAATCCCAGGTGCTACGTTGACCCCGAATTGCAGCCTGTTCACTTTAAAAGCCCCTTGGTGGGTTACAATTGTTTGGGCCTCGGCAGCCTCCGGGGTGACAGGCAACTGCTGGTATGCCTGGGCCAGGTCAAATTTGGCGAAAATCTTGCCACCCCCCAGGGAAGCCAAAATGTGGCTTATTACCGGGACCGGGTACGAATGTTGCTGCAGCGCCTTGTTAATCGTACATTTGTAATCGGCGCATAGTCGTATGGACCCATCTGATTTGACAGGGGTTACGATCGGGGTCTCCCATTTGCTGTATGGTACTGGCTCTAAAACCCCTTGCTCAACTAGTTTGTCAATCTCTTTTTCCACCTTATGTTTGAGAGACACAGGTACTTTCCGATACTTCAACCTAATAGGTTTGACTGACGGATCTAAGTCAAACGCAACCGGGGGGCCCTTGTACCTTCCCAACCCTTCGGCAAATACATCAGGGAACAGGTCGTACAGCATGCCCCATTTATTTTCAGACATCCTGTTAATCCCAGAAATACCGATGCCCAATGGCTCAAACCAATCTAACCCTAGCAGGTTAACCCGGTCTCCCTCTGCAATCAGGAATGACAGTTTAACACATTTCCCCTTATACTCAACAGTAACAGAGTCCCGTCCGGCCAAGGGAATTCGGTTGCCCTGGAAGTCGGACACTCTGGTTCCCGCAGGCTGGAGCCGCCGCCGGCTTCGGTTCGGGAACAACTGGCGCCAGGACGCGGCAGAAATCACCGTCACGGACGATCCTGAGTCCACCTCCATTGTACAGGGTCGGCCGTCGAGGAGTGGAGTCACGGTGATCTTGCCCTGGCTGCTGGTGCGATTTACGGCCGATGCGCTCGACAAGGTCGCCGTCAACTGGCAGCTTGCTTCCGATGCTGAGGAACGGGTCTTGCCTTGGGTGCTGACTGGAGTGCCCCTCTGCGCTGACCGGTTGTTAGTTGAGGGATCCTTCTTCGCTGATCTGCAGACTCTGGCCAGATGACCACGCCGCCCACACGCTCTGCAGTCGACATCACGAGCCCAACAGGAGCCGCGCTGGTGCTTCCCGCCACAACCGGAGCAAGGCTTGACGTTGGTAGTCTTCGCTGGGGTCCGCTTGCCTCGAACCGCGTTGACGTCATCATCCGCGTCTTCGCCCTCGCTGTCTCGTTGAGCGTGTATACTGGGCTCTGCCACCCGCTGGCGGACCTCCTTCGTGGACTTCTCCGCTGCTTCCGCGGCCACGGCCTCTTCGTAGGCCACTGCCCAGGTCAGGGTGGTGCGGGCGAACAGCCTCTGTTGCAGCCTTTCATCTTTGAGACCGCAGACGAGACGGTCTCTGAGGGCTTCCTCCACGTTGTGGAAATTACATGGCCGTGCGGCTTTGCGAAGGGCCGCCACGAAATCTGCGATGGTCTCGCCTCCGGCCTGGTTCCGCTTGTAAAAAGCGTGCCGGCAGGCGATCTCCGACGGTTGTGGAGAATAGTGAGCCTTAAGCTTCTCCGTGATGTCAGCGTAGGTGACAGTCTTTATATCAGTTGGGGCCACCAACGACCTGGCTATGTCGAAGGTCCCCTTCCCGCAGGAACTCAGGAGGCATGCTCGTTTCTTCGCCTCATCGGTGATGTCGTGGGTCTCCAGATGGAACTCGAACCTGGACAGGTAGGAGTCCCAGTCTTCTGAGGAGGGTTCGAAGCACTCGAACTTCTGGCTTCCAGCCATCGGGGGAGACTTGGGCACCGGAGCTGGTGGCGCCTCCGCCGGATCGGCTGCTGTGCTCTGCCCGCTTTCTTCCGAGTCCGAAGTGTGGATGTCCGCAGGGCTGCCTACCTGCTCTAACATCCCATCCTCGTCGCCAATTGTTAGATCGCGCTAACAAAGGACTCGTACAGTGATTCAGCAAGTGATTCAGCTTTATTGGAAGTAACGAGCAAGCACTAACTCAGTAAGAAACCAGAACAGAAAACAGTGGGAGCTTATGCTCCTTTTAAACATAACCGGGCTAATGTAGCCACGCCTATTTACAAATAACAACCAATGAGATTGCTAGAATAAAGACCAATGGGAGTCTTTCCCTCCTAGGGAATGGTATCGTTCTGATTGGTCGCTGTTACGAAGCGACCAATAGGAAGTTCGCTCAGAGGAGCCCTGGTCTGGCTCGAAGCTTAACACGGGAGTCCTATGAGGTGATTCATGTAATCATTTCAATACATTACAATATTTAATTAATCTTATTGTTTTATATGCATTATTGTAACATGCCCTGGGCGTTGCTGTGCAGGGGAGGGCGGGCTAGAAATAATATAAATAAATAAATAAGGTAATATAGGCAGAATGGCCGTTTATGGATTCCACATGCTTCTAAGTACTGGCCTATGCAGCTGGCTTTCTGGACAGACTTGGCAAAGCATACTTCCCTATTCAGCGCTGTCTTTCTCTCCAGTCAAAAGGGTTTTCAGGTTGCTGGTGGCTGTGTTTGAGTTGCCATGGAATTTGAACCCATCTGGGGGCAGCCTTTGGGCTGGTGTCAGTTGCAGCTTTCCTGCAGCACGGGTGACTCCAGTGGCGGCAAGGGAAGAGTACAAACACAGCTCTGGATTGTTTTTTGCAGCTCAGTTGTGTGTTCCCTCTGGAAGAGTGTGGGATGAATGTCACAATATTCCAGTCTATCTCAATTTGTCAAGTGTGTTGTGAGGGCATTGTTGGTTAGTACAATTATGACTGGTGGGTGGCAACAGAATCACTAGGAGCTCTGGTGGAAATGCCGGTTAGTATTGCTCTTAACTTCTATTGCACATATTCCATTAGTTTAGCATACCAGTATTGTAGCAATTGCTTGGTGTGGCTTGTCTGTTTAATATAACATAGCCTAAGGCATTGGTCGTTCTCTCAGTAGTTAATCTACAGAATAAAAGGGAAACTCTGGCCTGCCTGGGCTGGGAGTCCCATCCTCTGATTTACAAGTCCTTCTGTATAATCTCTGAAGATAGTTCCAGTTGGTCAGCTGTATTGGTATGAAGCAGTAGAATGAATGTCGAGTCCAGTGGCACCTTTAAGACCAACAAAAGTTTATTTAAGTGTTGCATGCACACTTTTTCAAATACATTGGGATGGAAGGTAAGAGTTCAAATTTATAGACAGAGGCTGAACAGCAAATTAACCTGGAACTTGATGAAGATGAACAAATTCAGAGTCCAGTGGCACCTTTAAGATCAACAAAGGTTTATTCAAGGTATGAGGCTTTGTGTGCATGCACACTTTTTCAAATACATTGGGATGGAAGGTAAGAGTTCAAATTTATAGACAGAGGCTGAACAGCAAATTAACCTGGAACTTGATGAAGATGAACAAATTCAGAGTCCAGTGGCACCTTTAAGATCAACAAAGGTTTATTCAAGGTATGAGGCTTTGTGTGCATGCACACTTTTTCAAATATTTCAAAAATATTAATGTATTTGAAAAAGTGTGCATGCACACGAAAGCTCATACCTTGAATAAACTTTTGTTGGTCTTACAGAT
>NW_015165895.1:157603-189962 GCF_001447785.1 Gekko japonicus
GTTGTGGGGGGGGGGACGGAAAGGGACCCGGCGGCGGGAGGCTTCCGCCTCCCATCGCCGGCCCAGGAGTGGGTGGGTGTGAGAGGGAGATGGACCCTGCGGCCGGAGGCCTCTGCTGGAGTGTGGGGGTGGTCTGCTGGAGTGTGGGGGTGGTGGGAGGGGAACGGACCTTCAGGAATAGCGGCAGCTTGCTTTGGTAGTCCTCGTCGTCTGAGAGGAACAATCAAAATGGCGCCAGCTGACTCTCCGATACATCTCGCAGTGGTGGTGTGGGCGGGACCGGGCTTCGCCTTCTTATTGGTCAGCAGTTATGGTAAGTGGCAGTCCCACCGGCCTAACACTAAAGGGGCCAAATTTAGAACATTCAATATAGAACGTTGCTATTCAATTATAATAAGGGAGAGATGGGGGGAAAAGCAAACAAAACCCCCACTTGCCCAAACATGCTGTCTGATTGGGCAGTGACAGGCTGAGACCGCAGCACCAAGGGATGTGTGATTGTGTGACTCAGTTTCAATTTCCACTGAAGGAAATAGGATCCCTTCCCCTCCACACCAAATGGCACGTCTGACCACAGCCCCTGAGGAGTAAAAGGACAGAGGTAGGATTTACCCTGTTACTTGATGCCCTGCAAACTGCTGATAAATCCATACAGGTTTGTTCAGAGAATCCAACAGGAGCTATTGTACTTTTATTATTCATGTCCAAAATCGGGTGACAAGGGTAAAGAAGAACTTACCTTGTCAACAAATTCAAACAGAAAATGAAAAGTTGGTGGCTGGGTATCTACAGAGAGGGAAAACAGAAACAGCTTCCCAAAAAGAGAAAACATGAAGACAAAAAGCTCCAAAAATAAACCTTGCGTTAGAAGTAGAAAAAGAAGAAGTGGAGAAGAAGAAGAAGAGAAAGAAGAGATTGGGTTTATAACCTGCTCTTCACTGGGAGTCTCAGAGTGTCTTTCTCCTTTCTCCTTTCCCTTCCCCTCCCCACAACAGGCACCCTGTGAGGTAGGTGGGGCTGAGAGAGCTCTGAGAGAACTGTCCTTGAGGGAACAGCTCTGAGAGAACTCATGACTAACCCAAGGTCACACCAGCAGCTGCATGCGGAGGAGTGGGGAATCAAGCCCGGTTCTCCCAGATTAGAGTCTGTGCTCTTGATCACTACACCAAACTGGTGGAGGAGGGAGCCAAGAGGAATCAAACCCAGGGTTGTTAATGGGTCTCTGTGTCTCAAAACCACCTGAAATGTGCAGTAGGACTTTCCAGCCTGTTGTGTCCCGGCCACCATGGCTCAAAGCAGCGATGCCACTGTTGTCTCTAGATCTGTACTGACAATAAAATAGTCCCTGCCATTTTCTCCCTCCCAGAAAGTTTGTCAGGTCCTGACACCTACTCGATCAGTGCTTGCTGCTGCGTTCCACATCCTCCATCTTCTTTTCAGGGTGAAGTCCAGTGTAACAGAACCAGAGTTTCCCCAGACATGGAGCGTTTCTCAGGCCAACGTGGTGAGCCCCTGCACCAATCCTGGGCTGAACGATAAGAAGAATCCCATTCTGAGCCAGCAATCGTTTGTGTTTGTTCAGTCCAACACTTCGTCCCCATGCTCTCTATCACTGGTGTTATTTCCCTGGATAGTTGTTTCATATTTTATTAGAAATGACAGCTCTATTATTAACAAGGTGGGGGAAAATACAGCACAGTGAAAAAACCCCACAAGGAATGGCTTTAAGCAGTAGGGATTGAACAATACAAAAGGGCTTAGCTGGCAATGCACCGGAAACGGCTGTATCGGTAAAATATTTTGCCACTTGAATGGTTGATTAAAACTGACACAGTACTACAATTACCACCAATTATTTTGTCATGGTGTCAATTCCATTTAAAGCCAGGAAGTTAGTGGCAACACCCAGATTCACTTGGAAAGGGAATGCTAAGAAATGTAATGCTTTATGGAAAGGGGGGGTGTTGAAATGGATTATGAAGAAAGTTATTTTTAATATCTGCTCCAGAAGTCCTGTCGGGCTGAGTGAATGTTGCCATTGTTGGTCCTTTTTATATTCCTTCCTTTTTTTTTGGTCAATGGTCGTTTTCCCAGTGTGGTTGGTATTGTACATTCATTATTTGGAGGCATGTATAGTTTTCATGAGCAATTTATGTCGTATTTCATATATACAGTAGGTAGCATCCCATAGATCTGCTCCTTTAGCATAGGAGTTTTTTCCACCAAAGGAAAGTTTCTCCACAATATAACACATCTGCATGATGCTACCCAATGCCTGTCATTTATACACAGGGCTATTTTTGGGCAGGAATGAAAGGAATGCACAGGAACGGAGTTCCAGCTGGCTCCTGAGTTGGCCATGCCCAGCAGGAACTCATTAGCATAATAGGCCACAACCAACAGCTGAAACTCATTAGGATTGGCTACATTAGGGGTGTGTGGCCTAACATGCAAAGGAGTTCCTGCTACAAAAAAAAGCCCTGGGTTTTGACAACAAACAAGGTAAACAGAATAAGAAGCAAAAGGTGGGTGTGGCTGGATGACCAAACTTCTGGTAACACGGGGGTCCGGCCTAATAGGCTAATGAGCTGTGCTGTCAGGGGTGTGGCCTAATATGCTAATGGGTTTCTGCTGTTGGGTGTGGCCTATTATGCTAATGAGTTCCTGCTGGGCTTTTAATTTATTTTATTCAATGTATACCCCGCCCTCCCCGCTTTGCGGGCTCAGGGCGGCTTACAGGAGGCATAAGCCAATATAAAACATATTTAAAACCATTTAAAATCACTACAATACAATAACATTAATTAACAAATGTGCTCTAGATGTTTTAACATGGTGTTACAAGATGGCGTATCTCACCTGCTCTGTTGCAACTGCTCTCCCTACTCAGCATCATCTGCTCCGGGAAATACTGCTGTTCCCTCTTCCAGGGCCAGGTTAAGATGGAACAGTAGTGATGGTAGTGGCGGCTCCTACTCATATGCCGGTAAGAACCAGCACTTCGAAGCGAATCCGGTACGCTATTGGCAGCCAGTGCAGCACTTCCAGCGCAGGCTGGATGTGGTCCCTACTAGGAAGACCCATCAACAGCCTGGCCGCAGCATTCTGCACTAGCTGCAGCTTCCGGATTTGCAACAAAGGCAGCCCCATGTAGAGAGCGTTGCAGTAGTCTAGCCTCGAGGTGACCGTCGCGTGGATCACTGTGGCCAAGTCACTGTGGTCGAGGAAGGGAACCAACTGCCGCACCAGCCGCAGATGGTAAAAAGCTGACTTGGCAGTGGCTGCCACCTGGGCCTCCATAGTTAGCGAGGAGTCCAGGATCACTCCCAAACTCCTAACCTCCGGCGCTGGCACCAAAGGTACCCCATCAAAGGTCGGGAGAGGGAGCCCCAACCCCAGACCTCTGCGACTCAAGCCCAGGACCTCCGTCTTCGCCGGGTTTAACTTCTGCCTGCTCAGCCGGAGCCAACCAGCCACGGCCTGCAACGCCCGGTGCAGATCTTCAGGAACAGAGCTCGACCG
Source organism: Gekko japonicus (assembly GCF_001447785.1). NCBI lineage: Eukaryota > Metazoa > Chordata > Lepidosauria > Squamata > Gekkonidae > Gekko > Gekko japonicus. The sequence goes on from NW_015165895.1 coordinate 161,126, forward strand.
GCCACCCAACATCAGATAGAGCTGGGTGTCATCGGCATATTGATGACACCCAAGCCCATACCTCCGGGCAATCTGGGCAAGGGGGCGCATATAGATATTAAACAATAATGGGGAAAGAACAGCCCCCTCAGGCACCCCACACACAAGAGGGTGTCTCCGGGACTGCTGCTCCCCTATCACCACCCTTTGTCCCCGACCACGGAGAAAAGAGGTAAGCCATTGAAGGGCGAGCCCCTGAATCCCCACGTCAGCGAGGCGGTGGGTCAGCAGCTGATGGTCGACCATGTCGAATGCAGCCGACAGATCTAACAACAACAGCGCCGCCACACCGCCTCGATCCAGATGCCGTCAGAGTTCGTCAGCAAGGGCGACCAATACAGTCTCCATCCCATGCCCCGGGCGGAAGCCAGACTGAAAGGGATCTAGGACGGAAGCGTCATCCAGAAATCCCTGCAGCTTTTTCTACAAAAAAAGGCCTGTTTATACGTCTGATACACCTCAAAGCCCCAGAGATGTCTGGCTGTCCTCGACCAGGGCCGGGGCCTTTTCAGCCCTGGCCCCAACCTGGTAGAACCCTCTGCCAAATAACAGCACGACCCTGTGGGATCTTATGCAATTTCGCAGGGCCTGTGAGGTAGAGGTGTTCCACCTGGCATTCAGCTGAGGACAGCAATTCCTGATAGAGCTTCCTCACCCCTGAACGTGTGAAGCACTCACATACCAGATATGGTAGGGAGCTGCAAAATCTCTCCACTTGCTTTTAATTATTGTATGTCTTTGGACTTGGTTTTTTATGTTTTCTGCTTTCAGAACTTTTGTACATCGCCTAGAGCCCCACAATTGTGGGGATAGGCGACTAATAAATGGAATGAAATAAATAAAATAAATAAATAAATAATGGTGATTTATTGATGCACATATCACATTGATAAATATGTCAACCCGGGGACCCCAACACGGTGCCCTGCCAAGTGCTTTTAAGGAAGTGGGAGGGGCTAGGTGAGGCTTTTGCCCTGCTGGACTTCTGATTTGCCGCGCGTCCTGTTAAACAACGCTCCTGCCTAGAACACCGAAGAATCACTATTACGGCTAGATATGACCTCACTTCCTGTCATTTTACGGTTGACTCCACCTCCCATGGCAGCCATTTTGTAGTTTGCACCCACCTCCCTGTGTCAAAATACCAAAGGTGCCTACAGGTTCAAAAAGGTTGTGGACTCCAGTGTAGACTGGGGGGGAAGTGGAGGAGAAAACAGATAATTACATGAATTTTAAAAATGGTTTGGTTTGCACAAGGGAGAAGGGAAATCAAAAGAGGAGTTTGGGGACTGAGATAGCAGGGAGGAGACACTCGGAATTGTCCCTGAGATTTCATGGTGCCTCTGCCTCCACGACCCGAGCTGAGGTCACCCAACTCCTCTAAAACCTCTTCTGTGACAGCACCCCACCTCATTGTTGGCAATTAGGCAGCAAACGGTGGGCAAAGGGACAACTCTTTCCCTACGCAGGATCACTTACAGTCTCGAGTGCCAAGTGAAATAATTTCATTTGTCCTCTGCCTTTTTATTAATTTGGTCATTCTCTGCTTACTGTTTTAAAAATGGGTTTTCTGCCTGTAACCATTCCTCCTATCCTTAGTCACTTGGTTAGATTTTTTTTTTTTTGCCTTCTCATGTTGCTCCTTTTATAGATTTTTTTTTAATCTTTCACTGTTCCTACAGATCTGATTTGAGATCTGGTTTGTGAAGGGTTTTAAAAATTGTTCTAAGAATACTCAGTGATGGGGTTTAGCGGGTTTTCACTTGACGCTCTTAATGATTTTGTTATATGGTGTTATTAAATATTGTTTTCTGCATGACAACAACAATAGATGCCAGTCTGTTTTGTGTAGGAGACAGTTTCCCCAAAAGCACATTTCTGACAGTGTAAAGTTTGTGTGTGTCTGTGTGTGTGTGTGTGTGTGTGAGAGAGAGAGAGAGAGAGAGAGAGGGATAAGGAAAACTGTTTCAATGTATCTGATGAAGCAAATGCTTCAACACGAACAGAATTCAACTTTGTTGGTCTTAAAGGTGCCACTGGACTCAGACTTCGTTCTAGTGCAAAGTGCAGTTCAGGTATGTAAACTAACAAGTAAACTAATATGCTCAACTAAGTACAGAGACTTTCACTGGCATGCAGAGCTTCTTTCTACCCATGGGAAGGTACTTGAAGGGACCCTACTTAGCTGAGCAGAGCAGAGCAGCAGTGTACCAGTCATTGGCTGGGATCCCATCAAAAATGAGCGCCAACAGAAGGGTTTCCAACAGTGGCTTGTGGATTTCTCAACGCCAGACTCGATTTCTCAATGTCAAACTCAGGAATGACCATGGAGCCTAACTGTGCCTGTCTCACTGTTATAGATAAAGGAACCATATATTATTTATTATTTATTTATTTATTTTATTTCAGCTTACTACCCCGCTCTAACCCCCTAAGGGGTCTCTGAGCAGCTACAGTTACTCATTTATCCCTAACCTATGGCCACAATTATTAGGGGTGGGGACAATCCCTACCGGCACCCAGTGGAGGAGTTTTTCTCCCAGGTCGGCTACGTCGACTTCGGCGTCACTCAGCTTCTGGCTCCTTTCTGGCGGTCTTTCAGTGGCAGATCGGTCGGGACCTTCTGTCACGCGGCATGCTCCGGCGCGGCCTTGGCTCAGTCCTCGTGACTCCACCCCGCCTGTGCCGTCCACGCTCATGTGTCGTCCTGGCTCCGCCTCTCCGCCGACGTCTGTTCCATTTCCGATGTACCCGGACACCATCTTCGCCGCTCGCCGCTTGCCGCTTTCGCCGTCCACCAGGCTCCGACGCTCCAACGACCCCCACAGTGGGGGAGGGTGCTCCCTACCTTCTAAGGTAGGTTCCCATTTATTTACTTGCGCATTTTTGATGTTAATTGGCGCTTTTGAACCGCTGGGTTAGCAGGAGCTGGGACAAGGGCCAGGTGCTCACTCTGGCCACGGCGGGTTTCGAACAGCTATAACAGCTGTTCGTGGATGTTATTATTATCAGGCATTTATCCGCCTGCGCCACCACTCCCTAGAGGTGGGGGGGATGTAGAGCATGCGAAAGCTCCCGATTGGGGAGTATGATTGGATGAAACTGAAGGGGGGGCTCATTTGGTCTGTATATATCTTTGAATTCTCCCACCAGAACCTCAGTTCTGACACAGTACTGGTCTGGCCTGGAACATCTTTATTTCTTAATAAACAAATCACTGCCAGAGAGTGCTGTTGAGAGTAATTTTGTCCAGGAGTCTGACACTCAACTCCTCCACCCACTACAGCTGGAAATGAAACTCCGCCCCCCGGTGCTGTATGTGGAAGATGTGGGATCCCCAGGAACATGGAGCCTCACACACCTACCACTTATAAAACAAATAATGCTAGTGGCCACATCTGGATTGGCCAGGGGCTGCCTGCTATCAGAGACCGGAATCCAGGTTGTACTGGGAGCTGTCCATGGTCCTGATTACAGTTGCCTCCATCTCACGAATTGTGTGGCCAGCACTCCCCTGTGGATGGTGAGCAGAAACAGAGAAATGCCATTAAAAACAGAAACATAGTCTCTTTAATAGGACCAACCCAATTACGCCCAACAGTGTGCAAACTTTCAGGTTCCCAAAAACTATTAACTGAGTCAAATGTTACAAAAAAAATAATTAAAAAGAGAGGGAAGCAAATTTTTCAAGTTGCTATGATCTTAAGACCATCCCCATTCCAAGATATTGTAGAACTTCTGGAAGGCAAAGAAAATCCAAGTTTCAGACCACTGCTGGCTGTGGGCCATAAAAGAAAGAGGCAATAAAACAAACTTCATATCAATTATCTGCCCCCCCCCATGTTCCTAATCACTCCCCCTTAGCCAGTGAGACTCAAGCCAGTAGTGGTTAGGAGCATGGACTCTAATCTGGGAGAACCAGGTTAGAGTCCCCACTCCTCCACATGCAGCTGCTGGTGTGGCCTTGGGTCAGTTACAAGTTCTTTCAGAGCTGTTCTCTCATGAGCAGTTCTCGCGAGAGCTCTCTCAGCCCCACCTATCTCACGGGGTGTCTGTTGTGGGGAGGGGAAGGGAAAGGAGATTGTAAACTGCTCTGAGAGTCCTTTGGGTAGTGAAAGGGTGGGGTATAAATCCAATCTCATCTTCTTTTTCCTCTCTCTTCTCTTTTCAGAAAGACCTTAAAAAATACTAGCCTTTCAAAAACTTCCTGGGGAGGTCACCCTTATGCTTTCTAGATGAGTAAATTTGAACCACTCGTCTGTCAGTTCCAAATCATCTTGTATGTGCCTTAGATCCAAAGGACTGGGCCCCTTCAAAGATCTCCTCTTTCATCTTCCCCCAACACATTCATCCGAGACGCTTTCAAAATAACACAGAGTTTTAATTCTGTCTCAATACAGACCGTTCCGGGGAAAGCGTGTGATGTTATCCCCAGAAAATGATTAGTTTTCCACAGTACATTAAAATCGAAACTTTAATAAAGAAAACAGTAATTGTGTGCCTATAATTTTGTTGATTACAGGACACAGCTTGCATCTATCTAAATTACAGTTTACAGAGACGTTGCTCCGCATCTCGCCCATCTTTGTTGAGATGTTCAGTCACGTGGGGTTAGCCTCGGTGGAAGAAAATTAATCTATCCCGGATACTTTTCTTTCTTTCTTTTTTGTTCTCCCCAACTGTCTTCAACTCTCTCCCTGCCACGATGTCTTTGAAATTTTGTAAGGAATAACAGTTGCATACAGAATGAAGGAGATGGACAATAGATTTCGGAAAAGTCTCTCTCTGCTGCCTTAGTTTTCTACTGCATGACATTCTTTACTGTTGAGGGCATTCAAAAAGGGCACCCCTCCACCTCCAGTCTGGATTGGTTCAGTCCATTCCGCCACTCTGGTGTTGCAATACCCTCATTTTCCTGACTTTATAGACATGGGCCTGACAATCTCTCACAATGGGGAACAAGTTCTATTGAACCTTAATGCCATTTGTCTTGGCTTTTTATTCCCGTGGATTTGCTTTTGGGAGCCAATTTTGGCTGCAGGTGGGATAAAGGTCTCATTAACCAATGTCGTTTTCCTAAGTTTCATCTTATATATCATTATCGATGGGCCTGCTGCTCCGCCTCCTCCAGCTTTCTCCTGCATATACATGACCTCTCTGATCACAAGAGAGCCAGCACAGTGCCATGGTTGAAGCACCAGACGAAGGTCTTGAAAGCTCAAGTCCCCAGTCTGCTACGGAATCTCACCGGGTGGTCCTAGAAGCTTTTAGAATGACACAGATTCTAATTCTGACTCAGTACAGAAAAGGCTGGGGAAAGCGTGTGATGTTATACCCGGTGAATGATCAGTTACTCTCTCCCAACCTAACCAACTTCACGTGGTGGCCATTGTCATGACAATAAAATTAAAGAGAGGAGACTGGTGTTTTAAGTTTTATTGGGTCCTCATCAGGAGAAAAGAGGGGTTTAAGTAGCTGAATAAATCAATACATTTCCATTCTGTTGTCTTTGCAAAAGATCATTGTGATACCATGGAGTGGACTGTGTGTCAGTTGTGGGTTTGAAAGGGGCAGGGCTCTTTGTAGCATGTACTCATTTGCATATTAAGTGACACACCCCTAATGTAGCTAATCCTCCAAGAGCTTACAGTAGCTCCTGTAAGAAGAGCTCTGTAAGCTCTTGGAGCACTGGCTACATTAGGGGTGTGTGGCCTAATATGCAAAGGAGTTCCTGCTACAAAAAGAGCCCTGGAAAGGGGTAGTCTGTTATAGCAAAACCAAAAAGAAAATCTTGTGGCACCCTAAAGACAAACAGGTTGCATGTGAAACTGTGATTTCAGAGAATAAATATGAAGAAGAGAAGAGATTGGATTTCTATACCACCCTTCTCTACCCAAAGGAGTGGTTTAAAATCCCTTTCCCTTTCCCTCCCTACAATAGACATCCTGTGAGGTAGGTGGGGCTAAAAGAGCTCTGAGAGAACAGCTCTGAGAGAACTTGTGACTGACCCAAGGTCACACCACCAGCTGCATGTGGAGGAGTGGAGACTCAAAGCTGGTTCTCCCAGATTAGAGTCTGGCGCTCTTAACCATGACACCAAACTGGCTCTCAAATCCTGTGGGATTTGTCTGCATTCCACAGGGCATGAAAGACAGAGTTGTTCCACCAGGCATCCCACTGCTATAATTTTTGTGGACTAAACCATCAATATTGTTGATTTTTTTATGCTCAAAGCTGCAGGCTGAGTTTTAATTGGGTTTTAGTGAAACTGTGGTTGTATTATTGTTAATGTTATAGTACTATTATGTTGTTCACTGCCTTGAACCCCATTCTGGGGGAGGGGCAGGATAAAAATCCAATAAAAGAACATTTAAAAATAAATAAATAAAGTGCTTCATCAAACTGAAGTTCTACAAGCTAGAGATTTTCTTCAATGTCCTGAAATGGCACTCAGGATGAAACATTATTTCCCTTTCCTGAATATATTTTCATTTTGGGGGTTTTCTGTTGTCGTTCTTTAATATCCCTTGCAAACTCACCATCGATTTCCCCAGACAAAGCAGTCTACAATTGATGACCTCAGCATTAACCTTCGACCTGGGCAAGTGCCGCCCTTGGCCTGTCATCCATGCATCTTTCAGAAGTTCCCAATTACTTTAGCACAAGAACTCCCAGCCCAGTCCGAAATTGTACTCATTTCCATTTCTGTTTTACAAGCCAAACAAAGCAATGAGGATTTCCCCCCCATACTGAACAGCTCTTAAATTAGCCCACATGCTGGTAAATTGCTCCTTCCTTTTGCTAAATGCCACATATCAAGACTGATTTTCCCCCTCCTAACCCTCTCCCCAGCTTCCTTTCTTTATACACAGAGAGACCCTCCCTTCCCTCAATCTCCCTATTGAAACACACTCATTGCCTTGGTATCTATGGCTTGTTAACAGAACTCTTGCTACGGTGTTCAGATGCTGGCTCAACAGCTGGTTCCAGTACCAGAGAAGTATACTGGCATACTCTGCCAACCCCAAAAAAGCCTCACAATCTCATGTGCTGTTAATATTACTCCATGGAGTATTGAGTGCCCACCTGCAGACCTTGTCTGACACAGAACAGAAGAGCTATCTGCAACCAGTATACCTTGTTGTGCTCAGGTGCAGCCACATTGCTAGGAGGGGGGGTGGTCACTGGCTGTGGCTCAGAGGCAGAACATCTGCTTGGCAAGAAAAAGGCCCCAGTTCCAATCCCAGTTAAAAGCATATGGGAGTGTGTGCTTGTGTGTGCATAAAGTGACATCAAGTCACAGCTGACGTATGGCAACCCCGACAAGGGGCTTTCAAGGCAAGTGAGAAGAAGAGATGGTTTGCCATGGCCTTCCTCTGCAGAGCCTCCCTTGGTAACCTCCCTTCCAAGTATTGACCCTGCTTAGCTTCCAAAGTCTGATGAGATCGGGCTACACCACACTGTCTTTCTTCCCGGATCATGGAGTAGATGATGGGAAAGACCTCTTCCTGACACCCTGGAGAGCAGCTGCCAGTCTGAGTAGACAATGCTGACCTTGATGGACCAAGGGTCTGTCTCGGTAAAGGTAAAGGTTCCCTTCCTCGAAAGCCAGTCAAATCCGACTCTAGGGTTGCGGTGCTCATCTCCGTTTCAAAGCCGAAGAGCCAATGCTGTCCGAAGACGTTTCTGTGGTCATGTGACCAGCATGACTAAACACCAAGGCACACGGAACGCTGTTACCTTCCCACCGAAGTGGTACCTATTTATCTACTTGCAATTTCTTGCTTTCGAACTGCTAGGTTGGCAGGAGCTGGAACTAGAGACAGGAGCTCACTCCATCTTGTGGCGCCCGGGTCTCGAACTGCTGAACTACCGACCTTCCACAGCCTGCAGTTCAGCATCTTAACCACTTGAGCCACCGCAGCTCCTCTGACTCAGTAGAAGTACAAGGCAGCTTTATGCATTCATGAAAAGGATTATCTGTCTCCTGAAGCTCAGATCCTGAGCAGGGATGGACATGACCCGGCTCATGAACTAACGTCCGTTATGAATTTTGGCCAGTTCATGGTTCACAAAGTGAACTTCGTGGCAGGTCAACTGGCACGAACATTCCAAAAGTGTTCAATCTGTTCATGGTGGCTCAAGTCAAGTCAAGTTTATTACGATCGGAGGTCAGAAAAATCATAACATTCCAATGGTCACATTACATTAATCACATTAGTTAAAATTATATACACGTCGTAACTTTAAACATAAACTATTATGCTAGTTAAAATGTGTTAAAATGTACCCTATTCTTCTGTCTAATTCAGCAAGCCTGAGCAAAAATCTCCTGCTTTAAAGGTAATATCCTTATGAATTAATATGAATTTTCTTATTCTGATAACAGTCATCAACCAATGACACACACAAGTCTATCAGTAATAAAACTTACAAATCTATCAAGATATACTACCATTAAAACGCATGTCCATATTAAACAGCATCGTCATGGCAGTTTGTGAATGGATACATTTCCAGACAGACTGTTTCTGCTCCATCTATTTATCTACTTGCAATTTCTTGCTTTCGAGCTGCTAGGTTGGCAGGAGCTGGAACTAGAGATGGGAGCTCACTCCATCATGCGGCACCCGGGTCTCGAACTGTTGAACTACTGACCTTCCACAGCCTGCAGTTCAGCGTCTTAACCACTTCAGCCACCGCAGCTCCAAAGGGTTTAGAAGAATTTAATTCTGCTTAGGGTTACCCTGTAATTTACAATTTACTTTCTATTTAGCCAAATACTTTAAAAACACAGGACAAATCTACTTTTCATTGTGGAGTATTTTTACATTTTCACGTTTACTAAAGAATACATTGCTCAGTGCGTGCCGTAACACAACTCTTTTAACGCATACATTCTGAACGTGGGTAGCAAAGTACGATACCTAAGGAATCTCGATCAACTTACATGTAAATAACTAAATTGTACATCAGAGAATTCCACTAATATACTGCTAGACTACTCTTGACCTTTGAAATGAATAGCTCTTGTTCATAATAGAAGCTATGAGACCAACCATCACCAATTAAATTAATTGCTTGTAAAACATCAAGGCGAGGGAGGTAGATGTTTACACTGACTATGCAAAACACACGGAGAGACTGGCGAAGCAAGTCTTACGCCATTAATTTGTTGGTTTGCCTGTCTCAGTTGTCCTGGGAGAATGATGCTCTTGATTGGGCGCATCTTGTTCTTTCAGGTCTCAGCTACCAACGGCCGTTCCAAGAAAAGGACATTTCCAGTATCTGTGTTTCTAATTTCTGCCCAGAGGAATTGCCGGCAAAGAGGCTTTCCCCCCCTCAGATTTTATCAAATAAACTATGTCTGTCATCAATGTGGGTCAAAGCCATGTGGGTCTTCCCTGGGGCTGCCCTAAATTGTCATAGATTTTGATCATCAGTTTGAAATTAACATATTTGATGCAACTGAACTAATTACTCCCCCAGTGCTCATCCTGGCCACACATTTGCCTTGTTTCAGTGAAATTGTGCCTCCTTCCCCTGGCTGCTGTTACTCCTCAGCACTATTTTTGTTTGCCCTCATTTGCCCTCGCTGTCCTCTCTGCCCTCATTGCCCCCTCTGCCCTCATTACCCTCACTGCTGTTAAGTCTGTTTGGTGACAGAAATTCCCTGATTTTTTTTTAATGGGCCTTAGTAACATTGCGCAAAAAAATGTGACATTCTGAGGTCACAGGGTAGGGAGAATCATACAGGTTGCCAGGACAAAGCCCAGCAGGAACTCATTAGCATAATAGGCCACACCCAACACCAGAAACACATTAGCATATTAGGCCACGCCCCTGCCAGCAAAGCTCATTAGCACATTAGGCCGCACCCCCATGTTACCAGAAGTGTGGTTACCCAGCCACACCCACCTTTTGCTTGTTATTCTGTTTACCTTGTTTGTTGTCAAAACCCAGGGCCTTTTTTTGTAGCAGGAACTCCTTTGCATGTTAGGCCACACACCCCCTAATGTAGCCAATCCTAATGAGTTTCTGCTGTTGGGTGTGGCCTATTATGCTAATGAGTTCCTGCTGGGCATGGCCAACTTGGGAGCCAGCCGGAACTCCGTTCCTGTGCGTTCCTGCCCAAAAATAGCCCTGCAGGTTGCCACAGCCGGTCATATTCCATAACACTGAGAAGCTAGGAACAGTGAAGACAAAGAAGGCAGCTAAAGAAGCCTTAGAAAAGGACATCATAAAAACAATTTAAACTGTAACTAAAATAGACATATAGAAGCAGGGCCAGGGGGCAGAAAATTTAGGAAGTACAGGGTGAAATATAATTACATGAAACCAGGCGTCATTTCGTAGAAAAAGAGGTGCAGGAGCTCATTAGCATAGCCTATTTGCATATGCCACACCCCCTGACACCACCGGAAGTGTGTCAGAAGGCAATACCCACCGCTCATGCTCCACTGGACTGTTTTGGATTGCTAGCTATTGGGGAGGGGGAACGTGCAGATCTGTCCTTGCAGAGGAGGGAGAGCTTGTACCTGAATAAAATTTGGTCTAAAGGTGCCACTGGACTGTTTTGGGCTGGGGGGTCGGGGGGGCTCTGAAACTTACCTGGCTGCTTCTTGCTCTGTCTGAGGGCTGCTGGGAGCAGGGGGTGGGGCCTGTTGCATGTGCCCGCCCCCTGGGCTCTTTACTGCTGGAGCTACGCTCCTGTGCACTCCTGCAGGAAATGACCCCTGCATGAAACTCAAATATGATCCAGAAAAGTACAAAGGCCATTTTATGTGCATCCCACATTTTCCTCCAAGGAGACTGCAACATCTTATCCCCCCCCCCGCAATTTTACTTTCATTGTGACCCCGTGAGGCACACCAGGCTGTAATGAAGTAACCAGCCCAGTGTCCCTCAGAGGCAATCTTTGTGGCTGGGAGGATCCAAACCAAGAAAGGAATTAGTAGCTCTGCTCCCGTGCTGTGCTTCCCCAGAAGGGCAGCGGGTGAAATGTTTGGTTTTGACATTTATCTTGCCTGTCTTCTGCCATAGCAGCCTGAATAGTCTAGCTTAGTCTGAGCTCATCAGAGCTTGAAAGCTAAGCAGGGCTGGCCACACTCAGCACTTGTACGGGAGGCCACCAAGGAGGCCCAGAGAAAGGACAGAAGAATGGAAAATGCGACTTTGGGCTGGATCAACAGAAGTATAGTGTCCAGATCACGCAAAGTGATGGCCCCACTTTATTCTGCTCTGGTTAGACCTCACCTAGGGCATTGTGTTCAGTTTTGGGCACCACAATTAAAGAAGGATATGGACAAGCCAGAATGTGTCAAGAGGAGGGCAATGAAGATGGTGAGGGGTCTGGAGACCAGGTCCTATGAGGAAAGGTTGAAGGAGCTGGGTATGTTTAGCCTAGAGAGGAGATGACTGAGAGGTAATATGATCACCATCTTCAAGTACTTGAAGGGCTGTCATATAGAGAATGGTGTACAGTTGTTTTCTGTTGCCCCAGAAGGTCGGACCAGAACCAATGGGTTGAAATTAAATCAGAAGAGTTTTCGGCTAAACATTAGGAAGAACTTCCAAGAGCGGTTCCTCGGTGGAACAGGCTTCCTGGGGAGGTGGTGGGCTCTCCTTCTTTGGAGGTTTTCAAACAGAGGGTAGGTGGCCATTTGTCAGCAATGCTGATTCTGCGAAAGGCAGATCACGAGAAGGGAGGACAGGAAGGGTTGCCTCAGTGCTTAGTTCTTGTGGCCCATTCTTACATGCCCAGGGAAATGCCGATTGCCACTTCGGGAGTAAGGAAGCAATTGTTCTCCAAGCTACTTTAGCCAGGGATCCTGGAGGGGGGGGGTTGCCCTCTTCTGGGCATAGATCAGGGGTCACTAGAGGTGGGGGGGTATTTGTGAATTTCCTGCATTGTGTAGGGGGTTGGACTAGATCCCTTCCAACTCTATGATTCTAAGAATTTAAGAAGCACCCTGCTAGATCAGACCAGTGGCCTATCTAGTCCATCATCCTGTCTCACACAGTGGTCAACCAGTTCCTCTGGATAGCTAACAACAGGGCATACAGGCTGAGGCCTTCCTCTGATGTTGCCTCCTGGCTCTGGGATTCAGAGGTTGACTGCCGCTAAAAGTAGAGAATAAGAAGAGCCCTGCTTGATCAGACCAGTGGTCCATCTAGTTCAGCATCCTGTCTCACACAGCAGACAACCAGTTCCTCTGGAGGGCCAGCAACAGGGCATAGAGGCTGAGGCCTTCCACTGATAACATCAGAAAAGCCCTGCTGAATCAGACCAGTGGTCCATCTAGTACAGCACCCGTATAGTATTACCATTGGTTTTCAGGGGTATTCCTGGTGTTGTTTTCAAGATTTGGTCCCTCACATGTCTTTTTAAGAATCTAACCACTATTTCTCCAGGCAGATTATTTTTCTTAATATATTCCGAATATGATCTATAGACCACATCCATTTCGCTTTGACGATATTCCGTTTTTAAATCTGCCACTGGTGCAAGTAAATTACCCAATACTTGTTATAGATTCTCTCCTTTTGTCTCAGGAACCCCTTGGAATCTCAGGATAAAGCTTGCTTTTTCCATTTGTAGTTGCAAAAACTGAGATTTGTCAGTAATTCTTTTCTTTTCCAACTCCTGTACATGCTTTTTCACCTTTTTATCTTTGGCATTAACTTCCTTCAGTGTTTCTGCTGTTTGCTCCGTTAATTTCTTAGTTTCATTCAGTTCCAGTTGTTGTGCAGCAAAGTTCTGGTTCAAAGTAGTCAATTGCTGATGATGTTTGTCATCTTGTCCAGCAGAAGGTGCAATGATTCAGCTAATAGCTGTGAAAGCTCATTGGTAGCTTCCGATCTTGGACTTCTACTTCCTGAAGGAGACTTAAGCTGCAATGGTTTCTCTTTCTCACCTCTCTGCCTCGCCATTTTTGAGGATTGTTTACTTTTAGAAAAGTTTGCCAAAGTCTCTGTTTTCCACCAAAACGCTTTGCTGCGCTCTTGTGTGCTTCTTAAATCAGTTCTATGGTTTTTGCATCCAGCGCCCTCTTTTTAAAATGGTCTGCTTGGATATCGCATCTGGGAGTTCCCTCCCCCGCTCACTTAAATCAGAGGGGCTTTCTAGCCAAAACTCGGTCTTTTGCTTTCACCACAACTCACAGTTCATCGTTGGTCCTAGGACCCGCCTCAGGTACATGTAAAATGCCCGATCTTCACACGCTTGTCCCGGTCAGCGACTCTAGAGCCATACGGTCGCACAGCGACAGGACCTTCAGGGTGGAAGGAAGCCTCGATTCTCCGGCAGCGAGCTGGAAAAGAGGCAATCCCTCAAAAGCCCCATGGTTAGGAGCCCAAACACAAGGGCTCCGGGGGGGGGTACCAGACAATTGCACCCCTCCTATCTGCTGGCATTCAGATTGCGACCCCGGGAGCTCACCAGGGTCGCATCCGCCATCGTGCCACCAAAAACCAAAAGTCCCCAGTGGCCAACCAGTTCCTCTGGGTGGCCAACCTCAGTCACCATGGCTAGTAGCCACTGATAGACTTATCCTCCATGATTCTATCTAATCCCCTTTTAAAGCTGTTTATTCCTGTGGCCATCACTACATCCTCTGGCAGCGAATTCCACATTTTGTGTCTTCCCTGGAACTCCCCATGAATGGGGTCACTACGAGTTGGTTGCAAGTGCTCCATCTATCATAGAATTCAAGGCAATGTGCAGATGTTTTAGGGTTGGCCAGCTCCAGGTTCAAAAATCCCTGGAGATTTGAGGGTTGGTACCTGGGAGAGTGAGATTTAGGGAGGGGAGGGATCATGGTAGAGTATAATGGCATGCAGTCCACCTTCCAAAGTAGCCATTTTCTCCAGGAGAAGTGGAATAACCATATCAAATAAATAAATTATAAACAATTTTAAAGAAGTCTGAAGATCAGGTGTAATTCCAGATCTCCAGCCCCTCACCTGGAGGTTGGCAACCCTAGGAGTTTTCCTTAGACATCTCCTAGTTAGATGTTAGGGCTGCAGTGGTTCGGAGGTTAAGACACTGAGCTGCAGACCAGAAGTTCAGTAGCTCAGCAGTTCGAGACGCGAGTGTGACATGACGGAGTGAGCTCCCCTCTGTGGCCCCAGCTCCTGCCAACTTAGCAGTTTGAAAGCCAGAAATTGCAAGTAGATAAATAGGTACCACTTTGGCGTTTAAGTGCGCGTCGGCGTTTAAGTCATGTCGGCCACGTGACCAGGGGAAAGTCTTCAGACAGCGCTGGCTCTTCGGCTTGGAAACGGAGATGAGCACCGCCCCCTAGAGTTGGACCCAACTGGCTTCCGAGCAAGGGAAACTTTTTGTTAGATGCTAACCAGCATCAGACTTGCTCACCTTCGGCTAAAAGCATGTGTCTTGGGGAGCCCAACATGGTGTGGTGGTTGGAGTGCCAGGCTAGGCCCTGTGTGGCCCAGATGCATCGCCTCTGCCATTTGCCATGGAGCTCACCAGGGGAACCTGGGCCAGTTGCGCGCTCTCTCTCTCTCTCTCTCTCTCTCTCTCTCTCTCTCTCTCTCTCTCTGCCTGTTTGTTCTTTTTCTTTCTCGCCACGTATGTCCTGTCCTGGAAAAGAGGTGCCTGTTGGAGTCCACCAGCCAAGAACCAAGGAAGCAGAAAGAGATGGCAACCTTAAAAACGGGAAGGGAGCCCAGCTGGGCCTGTTGCCGTGACATTTTGCACTCCTTCTGCGAGTGAGGTTCAGAGTCTGAATTCTGTGCCGCGTCCCCCGTTCGGTTGCTGACGCCCTGTCCCTTCCCCGATGCTTGTCATTCTCCTCCAGCCTTCCTCCTTCTGCGCAATGAGCATCGCCTATCAATAATGGTATATGAATAATCACATCATTAGTCAGTCACCGCTGACTGATGCGCGGCTGTCACAATGTAGCAACTTTTACTGCCAAGTAGAAATTACCAGATGGCCCTTATTTTTAACTGGCTGTGTGTGTTTGTGATTTCAGAACAGTCCTTGCTTCGTAGAAGACTCTCGGAAAATTCTAACCGGATTCTCGCTTTTCTAAAATACTTACAGATCCACCCCACTTGTTGAGATCCTCTTCAGGTACCTGTTTGCGGACCTTTACAGTGCAATCAGGGAAATCATCTGCAGGGCTTTTTTGGTGGTGGCCCCGCAGCTGCAAAATAACCTCCCACAAGAGGTGGTGTGTACCTCTAGCTTTTGGGACGGTTGTTTGTTTGTTTGTTTATTTAGACCTATTTATACTCTGATGTTTCCCCCCAATGGGGACCCAACAGAGTTTTCCCTTCCTCCATCTTATCCTCACAACAACCCTGTGAGGTTGGTCAGGCTGAGAAAAAGTAGGTGGCCAATGAGGTTCATGATAGAGTAGTGGGTCAAAATAATTCTGAGAAACCGTCTCACGACAACTGTAGACTTTTTAAAGTCACATTTGGCTTGGAATCAGTTTCACTGCAAATGTATTGTTAAATAATGTATTGCCCCCTCATTTGACACATGGAGAATGAATTAAGGGGACTCCATCAGAAACTTCAAGCGGGAGATCTTCTCAGTAAGAAGTATCACAATGCACACAAATTCATGTTCAGGATGCAATCCACCCTCCTTGACTAAAACTAAAGGAAAGCAGGCTGAGATTCTCTGCATCCAAATTTGTTATGTATTTTGGAATTCTAAATTACTGTAATTACCTGAAGAGGACCTAGAATATGATGGGGGGGGGGGGGCTTGCCATCAAGTCACATCTGACTTACAGCGCCTCCTGGTGGGGTTCTCAAGGCAAGAGATGTCCAGAGGTGATTTGCCATTGCCTGCCTCTATGTCATGATCCCAGTATTCCTTGGAGGCGATGCTCCCTCTAAGCTGTGGAGTCTTCTGAGCAAAAATTCCACTTTGTGAGCTACTGGCATTAAAGTCATGAGCGAGCGATTGGGCTGCTGCATAAATTGGTTTGCTCTGGAGCCCTCCTTCCTGAGCGAAGACAAAAAGGTGTGAGCCGGAGGCTAAAAAACTGTGAGCTGGCTCACACTCACTCAGCTTAGAGGGACACACTGCTTGGGGGTCTCCCATCCAAATACTGGCCAAGGTCGATCCTGCTTAGCTTCCGAGATCTGACAAGATTAGGCTAGCCTGGGCTGTCCAGGTCAGGAATATGATGCCCCTCAAAAACCTATATACAAAAAAACTTTTTATTATTGCCCATATATGTAACTTGTATGCAAATATAAGACAATCCCTTCTTTTTAAAAAAAAAATAGTATTGGGGGGGGGGTATGCCTGGAAGTTGAGTGACTTCTGGCAACCCGTACTGGGGGCTTGGACATTTTTCAGAGAGATAGCTTGATAGCCTGCCTCTGCGTCCCGAGCCCTGGTATTCCTTGGAGGTCTCCCTTCCAATTACTTGCCAGGGTCGGCCCTGCTTAGCTTCCGAGATCTGACGAGATCGGGCTTGCCCGGGCTATCCAGGTCAGGGCAATCTCTTCTTCTTCTTAACAGCACGCTTGGAAAATAAACACTAGTTTTCTTTGGGGGTAAATACTGTGCCTGACCTTGAGAGCCAGTTTGGTGTCGTGGTTAAGTGCGCGGACTCTAATCTGGGAGAACCGGGTTTGATTCCCCACTCCTCCACTTGCACCTGGCTGGATGATCTTGGGCAAGCCGTAGCTCTGATAAGAGCTGTTCTTGAAAAAAGAGCAGTTTCTGTCAAGAGCTCTCTCAGCCCCACCGACCTCACAGGGTGTCTGTTGTGGGGAGGGGAAGGGAAAGGAGTTTGTAAGCCGCTCTGAGACACCTTTGGGTAGTGAAGGGTGGGGTATAAATTCAATCTCTTCTTCTTCTTCTCCAATGGAACCAACACATTCTGCGGGGGGGAAATTGGAAATAAAAAAACGGAAGAGCAGAGTTGTGTGACTGTGGCATTTTGCCATTTGGTTTTTCCTTCCTTCTGTTCCCTTGGGCCTCCCCTTCCCCATGCTTGTGTGGATGCGTGCATCGATAGAAACTGGGGGGTGGAGAACATAATCTCGAGGTGACCAGTGGGTCAGGAGCACATTGCTGAGTCTTTCAATACTTTGTATGTAATTAGATTAGGCAGCTAAAGAAATCCCTATTTATTTAAGATGATGAAAGGGCATTTAAATGCAATGTGTAAAGGAGAGCGGGGCAGGTGGTCTTCTGAATAATTAACCAAGCATTTATTTCTGTAATGAGAAATTAAATTCTAAATACACACAAGCCCACGATGATGGCGGCCCAGGCAGGCGAGTTCATTTTCCTCTTCCCCCCCCCCCCTTCCAGGGTGCAGTCATTTTATCGCATGCCTTTGTGGTGTCTTTCAAACTCCTCGTGTCGTATTCTTGAGAGACGACGAGGCCAAGGAGGAAGAGAAGAAAAATACAGAGCCTGTGAAAAGGGGAGTGAATGGGAAAGAAAGATCGGGCGAAATGAAGCCACGGGAGACAAAAGGGAAGAAGTGATTAGCAAGAGAGAGGGAGGCAAGACGCGAAGATGACCGAACGAAGTCTTGTGTATGAAGGGCAAAACAGGGCCTCAGAAAAGGCACAGAAGGGATTGAGAAGAGTCATTGGTGCTTCATCATTCAGCGGAAAGTACAGCATGGTGCAGCAGTGAGAGTGTCACACTAGGACGTGAGAGACCCGGGTTCAAATCCCCACTGTGCCGTGGTAGCTGGCTGGGAGATCTGGGGGTCGGTTCAGGGTGCGTTCAAATGGGGCATTTCAGCCAGCATAAACTGCGCCGGTTCCAACCGGTGCAGTTTATGCTGGCTGAAATGCGATCACACTTACCTCCTGTCTGCGGAGCCCATCGCTGTATGCCTGTTCACACACAGCGGGCGTTGGCGGTTTGTTTTTGTTTTTTTAACTCAGTTTGCGCATGCGCATAGGCAGCCATCCACAGCATGGCGATCTTCGTGCATGCGCAAAACACCCCATCCAGAAAAGCATGCCCTGAAGAGAGGACTTACCTTTAAAGTTTAAAGAGCAAACTGGCCTCCCTGAGATCCCAGACTCCTCTAAAACCTTAAACTAAGGACCGTTGGCGGTTTGTTTTTGTTTTTTTAACAGTTTGCGCATGCGCATAGGCAGCCATCCACAGCATGGTGATCTTCGTGCATGCGCAAAACACCCCATCCAGAAAAGCATGCCCTGAAGAGAGGACTTACCTTTAAAGTTTAAAGAGCAAACTGGCCTCCCTGAGATCCCAGACTCCTCTAAAACCTTAAACTAAGGACCTTTTCTTTTTTTAAAAAAAACAAAACGCCGGGGCGAAGCTTCGCCCGAGCGCATATCGTTGACCTAACAAAAAAAATGGCGGGTGAAAAGTGGAAGCCTCGGGCTTCCGAACAGAAGTGGCTCTACAACGATGGAGAGCAATCATATGGGGGTAAAGCGGTTTCAACCGTTGCACTCAGGATACCACCACTTGGGAACCTAGTGGCAGAATACAACGGTTTAAAGCTCTTTGCAACGGTTAGGGACGGAAGGCAGATGTTCTACATGTGAACGCCGGTAAGTACACCGATTCCAACCGGCACCTATACCATGTATCTCAGAGGGTGGTTGTTGTGAGGACAAAATGGAGGAGAATGAATGAGGCTACCTTGGGTCCTCCTTGAGGAGAAAGGCGGGGTATTAATCAAGCAAACAAATAAACAAGGAGGGGTTCAAATGTCCATTTATGATCTGGGAGATGCAAGCTCAGATCCCCGGTCTGCCATGGAAGCTCAGTAGATGCCCTTGGACCAGTTGCACTTTCTCAGTCTCACTTCTCTCATGGAGCCATTTTGTGACGATAAAATGGAGGAAGGAAGAACTACGTATTTTGCCTAAAGCTTCCTGAAGCCAGTCGAATCCAACTCTAGGGGGTGGTGTTCATCTCCGTTTCCAAGCCAAAGAGCCAGCACTGTCCATAGACTTTTCCGTGGTCATGTGGTTGGCATGACTACATGCCGAGGCGCACGGAATGCTGTTACCTTCCCACCAAAGCGGTACCTATTTATCTACTTGCGATTTCTTGCTTTCGAACTGCTAGGTTGGCAGGAGCTGGGGCCAGAGACATGAGCTCACTCTGTCACACTCTAGAAGCTCACTCTAGAAGCACACGAAGTCTTCGGTGCTGGGAAAGAGCGAGAGCGATTTGAGGCATCTCCTCTAAGCCTTTGAGCCATGCATGGTGGGGGTTGTACAGCAAGCTAAGGATGTCCATTTCACACCATATTGTCCACTCTGACAGGCACTGGCAGCTCCTCAGGGTCTGCCTAAGAAGTTTTTCCAGCTCCTTAGGTGGAATCTTTTTAGCTGGGGGTGATCGGGGATTGAACTTCTGACCTGCACACAAAGCAAGACCTCCAGCATTGAAAACTATTCTCAGTTAAGCCCAAATGCATCTGTGACTTTCTCACAACACTCTCATAAAGGAAAGGAGGCTATTGTCACAACCAACTTATGGTGACCCAGTAAGGTTTTCAAGGCAGGAGTTGTTCAGAGGTGGTTTGCCCTTGCCTGCCTCTGCATAGCAACTCCAGCCTTCCTTGGTGGTCTCCTCTCCAAGTACTGGCCATGACTGACGCTCCTTAGCTTCCCAGCTCTCGTGAGATCAGGCTAGTCTGGTTCTTCTGTGTTGCTTCCCTGATTGAAGCCTGTTCATTTTCCAGGAGTCCCTGAAGGAGGACGGAGAAACCAGCCTCTGAGACCTCAATTTTGCAGGGCCATGCTAAAGATCACCTTCGGCAAGTCTATAATTAACAATTAGTCACTTATTGTAAGATCCAGCGGACATCTCATTAAGTATCAGTCAAAATGGGTTTGGGCCATTGAACCTCATTTTTCAGAAGGCACTTTTCAGCATTCTGCCAATTGTAATCAGGAAGCTGAAATTACTTCTGCCACCAGGATGCCCACTTAAACCTCGGCGGCGGCTGAGAAGCTTCAAAAGCTTTGCCCGCCTCTTTCCCCTGTGCCTGACAAAGGGGAAAAGACCAACTGCCTTCATGGGATGGAGGAGGGTTTTCAGAATCCTTCCTGCAGTCAGCAGGGAAGGAGGCACCGAAGAAGCAATTGCTGGCATATTTCTGGTGGTCAATCCCGCCCGATCAGTGCTCAGTCAAGAGAGTGACTGAAAGCCAAGGTGGTGTAATGGTCAGAAAGCCAGACCAGGATCTGAAAGGTGGTGGTGGAAAGTACCATCAAGCTGTAGCTGACTTATGGTGACTACTCAGGGGTTGCGGTCAGATGGGCAGTTTGGCCCGATATAGTTGAATTACCCTGACGGATTAAATGGGCTTGTTCACACATCCACATCTGGCAGCCATTCCCCAGTTGTACTCACTACGTCATATGACAAGTTGGATACAGAGTAAATAGCCACCAAAGACAATCAGGTGCTTATGGATCTCCGCACATTGTTCCCACATTTCTGGTGTCTGAATGCCCCTGGTGCATGCTCAAGCTGGTTTGGAAGTGTGAACCTTTAGTTCTGGTTTTGCCGTATTTTATTTTAAAATGGTAGAGCATGTCCGCATGTGCACACATGCTCACAGGCACACTCAAGAAGTGTTTTCAAAAAAGGTCAAAGTTGTTATTTTTCAAAAACAAAATAAGACCAGGCCACATGCTCCGTGGTTGACACGTGTCAGCAAGCTGCCAAAGACCTCTGTGTGATGTAACACCATCCCTGTGTAGGGTCCCCCCCCCTCCTGAGTGCTCCCTAGTGATACCCAAATGCGCATGCTTGCTGGTATAATGAATCGCACGTTTGCTTGTCTTATGCATTCCTTTCTATGAACGCTAGTTTTGCTTTGAAACATGCTTATCTGCAAGGTCACAGGTGTGGAGAGGAGATGGCTTCGCTTAGTCTATAATGAGCTAGAGTGTGAGAAGAACTAATTGTTTATCTTTTAGGAAACCATTGCCTCTCAGCCTAAGCGCGCGAATCTGAGAATCTACCCGCGCGAGCGGGAATCAAGTCCATTGGTTATTAACGGTTTGAGTTTGCTTTACTATCCCCTGCCTTGACCCTTCCAAGTTATTCTAAACAGTGAACCTGTTCCATCATGGCTTCAATAAAATACTACTTTGCTACAAACGTGTATTAATTGCAAGTTGTGGGGATCGGACAACACGCAGCACTAATCTGAATGGTCGACCACGGAAGAAGCACTCAGTGAGGCCGGATCAGGGTGGGAGTCTGATCGAAAATCTTTGTCACAAAATGTGATGGAGTAATTAGTGGTGTGCCCAAACTGTGGCAACCTGCCAGTGTGATCGCAGCCAGGGTTGTCAAGGCAAGAGACCAACAGAGGTGGTTTGCCAGTTTGGTATAGTGGTTAGGTGTGCGGACTCTAATTCCCCACTCCTCCACTTGCACCTGGCTGGATAACCTTGGGCAAGCCATGGTTCTGTCAGAGCTGTTCTTGAAAAGAGCAGTTTCTGTCAGAGCTCCAGGGGCAGATTAACCATTAAGCAGACTAAGCACATGCTTAGGGTACCAGGGCCAAAGGGGGCACCACAAAGTTGGGAAAGGGGTGAAAAGCTTAGTTTGTACAGTGTATTGTATTATCATATGAATAAATTTTTGTATTGCTGCAACTTGCATTGTATATCTGGTCAGACAGGTCAACAACTAAAAAGGACTGGGTCAGTGAGGAAAGGAGGGGGGCACCAAGATTGGTCAGTGTTTAGGATAGCAGTGAGCCTTAATCCGCCCCTGCAGAGCTCTCTCAGCCCCACCTACCTCACAGGGTGTCTGTTGTGGGAGGGAAAGGGAAAGGAGTTTGTAAGCCGCTCTGAGACTCCAAGTGAAGGGTGAGGTATAAATCCAGTCTCCTCCTCCTCTTCTTCTTACCATTGCTTGCCTCTGTATAGCAACCCTATAGTGTATCAAGTCCTGACAAGTCCGGACAAGTCCAGACATGTCCAGGGACAACCGTTGAGCTTCGCTCCTAGAGACAATGGACTATGCGGATCCTAGCCTGCTCCAATCAGGGGGCTAGGTTCCTGGCCGAGAAGCCAATGGAACTCTCGGCCACTGTAAATAACCTATTGAGAAGGGGGGAGTGTTTTGGGTGGCGGTTTCTGGGGAAATATAAGCCGGCCTGCGAGCCGGCCAAAGTTGTCTTGTTCCTGATCGAATAAAGTACGCTTTGCTGAAATCACTCTCCGTCTGCGTACTTTTCAAACCCTAGACTTCCTTCATGGTAGTAGTAACTATGTAACTATGTAGTAGTAACTATGGCCAACCTTGCTTAGTTTCCAAGATCTGATGAGATCAAGCTAGCCTGGGCTATCCAGATCAGGGTCTGGGAGACCCAGGGTCAGATCCCCCACATGGCTGTGAAGCTCCCTAGGTGACCTTGGGTCAGCCACTGTTTCTTTCTCAGTCTCACCTACCCCACAGGGTTGTGAGGATGAAACGGGGGAAGGAGAGCCATGCATGCTTTCCTGAGCTCCTTGGAGGAAGATGGGATAAAAATGGGATAGATTGATTAGCTGCTCCTTCCTAATAAACATTGGATGTGCAGGAGGTGAGCAACGGGTTTTCAACAGCTGGGCATGGTGTGATCTGTTTTTTAATGCTTCTAATTAGGACACTGAGGGTCAGTGCAGTGTAGTAGCCAAAGCATGAAGCTAGTCTGGGTTCAGATCTTCATGCCAGTGTGATTTGTGCAAGATGGGAAGTGAAAACCAAACAGGGAGGTTCAAGTCCAAACAGTGGCACTGTATAATTTAGGAGCATCAAGAAAAAGAGAAGAGATTGGAATTACAGTCTGCCCTTCACTACCCAAAGGAATTTCAGAGTGGTTTACAATCTCATTGCCCTTCCCCTCCCCACAACAGACACCCTGTGAGGTAGGTGGGGCTGAGAGAGCTCTCTTGAGAACTGCCCTTGAGAGAACAGCTCTGAAAGAACTTGTGACTGACCCCAGTGTCACACCAGCAGCTGCATGTGGAGGAGTGGGGAATCAAACCTGGTTCTCCCAGATTAGAGTCTGCTGCTCTTAACAACTACACCAAACTGGCACAGAGTGAAAGGCCTTTAAGCAGCCCCATGGTGTCAAACTCGTGCTCTAGTTTTCCATGTTTTGGAGGACTGTGGGACCTACAGGGGGAGGGGAATTCCTGAGGGAGGGGTGTGAGTGGGCGAGTGTACGAACTGCTCTGTTGTAGTGGCGATGTAACTCTTCCTAAGATGCCGCCCTTGTCAGGGATGATCTTGGAGCCTAACTGTGCCTGCTTCCCCACCGTTATAGATAAAGGAACCATATATTCACAGGTTGGGGGGGGGTGTAGAGCACACAAAAGCTAAGTGGGATGATTGAGGAGTGTGATTGGATGAAACTGAAGGGGGGAGCCTCATTTGAACTGTCTATATCTCTTGTTCTCCCGCCAGAACCTCAGTTCTGACACAGTACTGGTCTGGCCTGGAACATATTTATTTCTCAATAAACAAATCACTGCCAGAGTGTTGTTGAGAGCAACTTTGTCCAGTAGTCAGACACATGAGAAGCAGTCCCCAAGTAGGGCCTGTGCCATTTAAGGGCATTCCAGGTACTCTTTTTCTGGATTAAAATTGAACAAACACTGAGTTTGTATACCCCTGAAAAATTATTTTGGGGATATGTAAGATTGGAAAGAGCTCCCCTGCTGGGTCTCTGTCTGTTCTAGCCATGTCTGCTGATTGAACGGTGTGGTTCCAGAGTTGGGACTGCACACAGCTTCATACAGAGTCACAACAGGAAGATTCTCAGCATCAGAAGTGATTGCTTCAATCACATCCCATACAGAGATGGCATGTAGTTACCTGCCCCACCTAAAGCTCATTAGATGGAACCATAGAATCACATAGTTGGAAGGGGCCATGCAGGATCAGCCTAGAGCATCCTTGACAAGTGTTTGTTCAGCCACTGTGAGTCCTATCCTCTGCTGCCAAGAGGAACAACTCCCTGCCCTCCTCTAAGTGACTATCATGCCCCCCCACCCCCCTCAACCTCCTCTTCTCCAAACTGAACATTCCCAAGTCTCTCAGCCTTTCCTCATAGGGCTGGGTCCCCAGTCATCTTCCTCACTGCACCCACTCCATTCTGTCCACATCCTTTTTGATGTGAAACCTCCAGACTGCACACAGTACTCCAGTTGTGGCCTGACCAATGAGGTGTACAGTGGGACTAGGGGGCAACACCCAAGCAATTATGTCATTCAGAGATACATCGGGTGGCCTCCCTTGTGGAGGGGCTCTTTTAATACATTGCTTCCATTTTGCGGCATCATTTAATACACACTTTCAATGCATCTCTTTCTTTCTTTGGGCACATGAGCAGTTCTTATGCGATGTTCTACTGCACTCCGGCACACGGTTTGGGAAATTACTGCAGTGGGCGTCTCCTGTCCCCCTCAGATATGAGGTCATCTCAGAGTCCACAAAGTCATTTTCCCCCTCCTGTGGATTTTTCAGGTTCACCGATTTCGGCTATAATCCTAAAACCACTTAATCTGGAATAATCTTATCCCTTCGAGTGGCCTATTCTGTAGTCAACAGATACAGTGGATTAATTTTTTTTACTGTGTGGCTCTTATTGAGCGCAGACAGAGAAGCGGGGGTGGAGTGGATGGAGTCTTTTGAAATGGAAGCGATGAACTGAAAGGGGGACAAATCAACCCCGGTGAAATTCCTTTAGCTGCCTGGGGTGTCGTTAAGGCACACC
This sequence comes from Gekko japonicus, assembly GCF_001447785.1. NCBI lineage: Eukaryota > Metazoa > Chordata > Lepidosauria > Squamata > Gekkonidae > Gekko > Gekko japonicus. The sequence continues at coordinate 185,902 of NW_015165895.1, forward strand.
GATAATTTACGTGGCGTTTTAACCCCGGTCAATTGAATTTACTACCCGCTGTGGCCTTTAACCATCACTGGCATCTCCACAACACATTCGTTTAAAGGAACCACGCACAGTTTCTTAGCCAAACAAAGGAGGTCTGCAATTATGTAGTCATTTTAAGGGCTGCCTTGGAAGGCTGCTTTGCATCATACCTGTGGTATTGGAGGCAGTGGGAAGGTCATGTCATTTAAGGAGCCTTTGTCCCTCTTTCACACACTCTCGGGCACATCTTGTCCAGGGAGACTGCTGAAATTCTCATCAGAACAGCTCCCAGATGGTGGCGCTGCAAACTATCTAGTTGTGTTTCCAGAATGGAACTGAGCAGCCTGTGCCTGGCAACCCCAGGAGCTTTGGGGGCAGAGAGGGGAAAGCACTGAAGTGATCAAGTGCTGTCATTCCTGAGGGAAGCCCCCGAAGTGATGTCATTGTGTCACATGACACGTGAGAACGAGAGTCCCCAGGGTGGTGCCCATAGGTGCCATGGCATCCATCGACACCTTTTCTGGCACACACAAAGTGTTTTTAGAAAGTGGGCAGGTCCAAGTGGGGCTTTAGCCCACCAAAGATTCTGATTGGCCACTGATGATCTGATTGGCTGTGCAGATTTTTATAAACATTGCTTGGGCAGCAGCTGCCACCACAGCACAAGGATCTTCACTGTGGGACTGAAGGTAAGCCACAAAATGGCTGCCTCCACCTCACGCAGCAGCCATTTTGTGGCTACCCCCACCATTCTGTGTCAGAATTCCAAAGGTGCCCATGGACTCGAAAAGGTTGGGGGTTCCTGCTCTTTGGGACCGCCTCCTCTGGTATGTCCCCAGAACAGTGTTACGCTCTGCTGAGAATGATCTACTAGTGGTCCCGGGCACTCAAGACATCTTTTTTGGCCCTGGCTCCGACCTGGTGGAACTCTCTGTCAAATACCATCAGGGCCCTGTGGGACTTAATGAAGTTCTGTAGGGCCTGTAAGGCAGAGAGATTCTGCAGGGCCTTTGGCTGAGGACAGCGATGGTTCCATCATAGCCAGCACCCTCCTCTTCTTCTCCTTCTTTTTTCCTCCATCCTCATTTCAGCCCATCCTCATCTGCCTGCAAATCAGTGACACAGTCCAGAGGGGTGGGACCGCCTCCTCTGGTATGTCCCCAGAACAGTGTTACGCTCTGCTGAGAATGATCTACTAGTGGTCCCGGGCACTCAAGACATCTTTTTTGGCCCTGGCTCCGACCTGGTGGAACTCTCTGTCAAATACCATCAGGGCCCTGTGGGACTTAATGAAGTTCTGTAGGGCCTGTAAGGCAGAGAGATTCTGCAGGGCCTTTGGCTGAGGACAGCGATGGTTCCATCATAGCCAGCACCCTCCTCTTCTTCTCCTTCTTTTTTCCTCCATCCTCATTTCAGCCCATCCTCATCTGCCTGCAAATCAGTGACACAGTCCAGAGGGGGGGTAGCGAAGAAATTGTCTGATGCCATCTAATATTATGTTAGTCATCCTTTTTTGGTTTTTGGTTCTAAATTCATAGAATCATAGAGTTGGATGGAACCTCCAGGATCATCTAGTCCAACCCCCTGCAAAAGGCAGGGAATTCACAAATACCTCCCCCTCCACACCCACCCAGTGACCCCTCTTCCATGCCCAGAAGATGACAAAAATACCCTCCAGGATCTCCAGCCAAACTGGCCTGGAGAAAAAATTGCTTCCTGATCCCAAAGCAGTGATTAGCATTTCCCTGGGTGTGTAGGAAAGGGCCATAAGAACTAAACACTGAGGCAACTCTTCCTGCCCTCCATCTCTCTCTTTTTTAATTTATATTTTATTAATTTTTTCCAATACTGTTACAACAGTGTTCGGCAATAAATAGCAATACAAAAACTATTTCAACACTAGATAACATTCAATGAGGGTACAGAAAAGAAGATCACAGGTTTTCATTAGCCAGGTCAGATAACTAAAATCAAGAAGTTCCATACAAACATGAAATTATGTTCACTTTAAGGCTATTTTGGATTGTAATGTAATCCAATAAAGTAGAATGCAATCAAAAGAATAGTAAATTTCTATAGGCCGGGTTGTTTGGAATTGTTCCACTATTTTCTAAATGACTGATCATAGGACACCATCCTGCCTGGAACCACTTTTGATATTTTTCTGACAGCAAAGCTGAGGAGTTATATGAAGTACGCCCATAGATGAAGCAATCCCAGATTCTTTTTTCCCAATCTGTTAATGTAGGGACAATCGTTATTTTTGCTAACATCAATGAGGTAGAAATGAATGTTTCTGTACTTTTATTACTTACAGAAACACGCCATGTCTCCAAGAGGATGGAGTCCAGATCACAGGGTAAGTTTACATTAGTTATTAATGAAATTTGTTTTAATATCTGCCCTCCATCTCATGATCTGTCTAAAATTGTTTTTAATGGTTGTACATTGCCTAGAGGAACTACGGTGGCTCAAGTGGTTAAGATGCTGAACTGCAGGCTGTGGAAGGTCAGTAGTTCAGCAGTTCGAGACCCGGGTTGCTGCATGACGGAGTGAGCTCCCATCTCTAGTTCCAGCTCCTGCCAACCTAGTAGTTCGAAAGCAAGAAATTGCAAGTAGATAAATAGGGACCACTTCGGTGGGAAGGTAACAGCGTTCCGTGCGCCTTGGTGTTTAGTCATGCCGGAACCTTTACCTTTACTTTTTACATTGCCTAGAACCTTACATCGCAGGGAATAGGTGATTTATAAATTGAATTGATGATGGAAATTCCGCCAATTTCTATGGTAAAGACCACAGAGACTGGGGACATCCGTAGGTGTCACACCTGCATCAACCAGAAGTTATGACGCTGCATCTGCAGCAGCATCCCCCCCCCCCCAGTTTTCTCTCCTTGCAAGATCAGGTGAGAGAGCCACCAGGGGATGAAAAGCTGCCCACCACAATGGGCAACCTGATAAGTTTATATCAGCTAGGATTTTTCATTTTCCACTTTGCCTGTGTGCCATTTGCAGCCCTGTTAACTTCTTGTCTCTGTCTTTCCATGTTCCCAGTACATACAACCTAGTGCTGTTCTGGGAAGGGAATTCCTTTTTCCAAAAGTCACTGTTTTAGGCACAGCCACCGATTCCTCTTGTTGTCTTTTCTTTCTCTTTTAAAAGAAGAACTAGCAGTAAAGCCCATTGTGAAAGCAATACAACGGGATCTAGAAAGAAGCTCTGGGGCAGTGCTCTGGCTTTGGGCAAACAGTGTCATTTTGCTGTGGTGATCTCAGCAGGGTATAATGACATGAGTTATCTGTAGCCTTCACCTGGAGATTGGCAGCAATTGTTACCCAGGACAAAATGGCTGGTTTGGAGGGTGTAGTCTATGGCATTCTACCTGTCTGAGGTCCCACCCCTCTGCAAACCCCACCCTCTCCAGGCTCCAGGAGGCAGAAGCCTCCGGTCACTGTCAGCATGTAGTTGGCAACCCCATCTCCTTCCCAGCTAGCCACCAACCTACCATTATCTGCCCCTTTGACTTCAGCTGACTTCTGCCCTCCCTTCTGCAGAGCAGTTGTAATACTGAGTGCTCTCCAGCCCTCACCTGGAGATTGGCAACAATGGTTCCCTATGTGAGACTGACTGGTTTGGAGGGTGGAGTCTATGGCAGTGTACCTGTCTGAGGTCCCACCCCTCCTCAAACCTCACCCTCTTCAGGCTCCATCCCTCAAATCTCCAGGAATTTCCCATCTGGAGTTGGCAACCCTATCAGGACTGGCCCCAATGTGTTTTCTCCCAAAGGCCAAAGTAGGTGACAGGACCAAGCTTAGTTGCCTACCAACAGGCACTGAGGGGAATGTAGGGTTGCCAGCTCTAAGGAGGGAAATACCTGGAGGTTTGGGGGGTGGATTCTGTAGAGGGCCGGGCGACGGAGGCATCGGCCTTCTGTCGCCCGCCTTGCCCCCCCAATCTCGGCCCGGGCACCCGCGGCTCCCACCAGCGGCCGCCCGACTCCAGACTCCCCCGCGGCCACTCCAGCCAGGCGACGGAGGCATCGGC
>NW_015165895.1:190431-215757 GCF_001447785.1 Gekko japonicus
ACCCCCCCCACTCCAGGACCGGAGACAGGAGGCAGAAGCCTCCGGTCGCCCACTCCCTTCCCCTCCCCCACCACCCACTCCCAACAGGCACTGAGGGGAATGTAGGGTTGCCAGCTCTAAGGAGGGAAATACCTGGAGGTTTTGGGGGTGGATTCTATAGAGGACAGCATTGGGGGGGGTGGAAGGACTCAGCAGGTATAATGTCATAGGGTCTACCCTCCAAAGCATCCATTTTCTCCTGGGGAACTGATCTCTGTCATCTGGAGATCAATTGTAACAGTGGGAGATCTCCAGGTCCCACCTGGAGATTGGCAACCCTAGGGGAAAGTCAGCTGCACAGCAGGGGGTTGAAGAGAATTTGAATTAGCACCAGAGCTTTAAGATCTCTCCAGCTGTCACCTGGAGACTGGCAACAGCTTGTCTGGAGTGTGGGCAGTATGGCATTGTATCTGTCTGAGGTCCCCCCTCTTCCTCCTCCTCCTCAGACCCCACCCTCAGCAGGCTTCATCCCTAAAATATCCTGGAAGTTGGCAACTATCAGCCAATCTTTATCTGCCTGTCTGTCTTTAGTTTTACAAAAAAAACCCCAGCCTCTGCCTAGGGAAAGGGCAGCTGACATCATTCTCCTCTTCCCTATGAGGTATGTGTTATGCAACTGAAAATCCCAACTGCCTTCCGGGGGGGGGGGTGAGTTTGAGGTGTGGAATGGGGTGTAGTCCAATCAGCTTCCATATGCAAATAACCTTGGAACGCTGGGCGGGACTGCACAAAGCAGCCAGTCAACCCAGCCAGTCTCTTCTGAGTGGCAGTTTTTCCGGCCTAACACTAAAGGGGCCAAATTTAGAATGTTCATATAGAATGTTCTTACTCAATTATATATAAGGAGAGATGCCTCTTTCATCTCTCTTTGATTTCCATTTGAACAAAAATTAATGCACCTTTCTGTGACCTCAGCCCTCGCTGTCGTTTCGTGTTGTCCACCATAGGGTGGAGCTCTAGCGGGAAGATAGGAAGGTTTGGGAAGACCCCGCTGGCCTCTGAGCATCCACACAGACTGAAATTCTGAATGTTTTGTAGAACCACCGGCCTCCCAACCTCTCCTCTATCCAAATTTCTATAGATTCGAAACAGACTCCAAATTCTTAAGAAGAGGGAAGAAACGGATTGTTGGATTTGAGGGAGAAATCGGGGTAAAACGAAACTAAAATAATTTCTCTTAATGCTGGTAGTACAAACACATGGATAGGACGTTGTGGAAGGAGCAGTCCTTCCTGATAGAATCATAGAATCACAGAGTTAGAAGGAACCTCCAGGGTCATCTAGTCCAACCCCCTGTACTATGCAGGAAATTCACAAATACCTCCCCCCACACACACCCTTTTGTGACCCCTGTTCCATGCCCGGAAGATGCCAAAAAAAAACCATCCAGGATCTCCAGCCAAACTGGCCCGGAGAAAAATTGCTTCCTGATGGTACAAGGGGGAGAAATATTGCTAAAAAAGAAGGGGCAGAGTTTTTGATTCACTCTATTTGGGGATCTATGACCTTCAAAGATTTTTACCACTCCTATAGAGCAAAGAAGTGTCTGGAGGAAGAGGCAATGAAGATGACAGACGTCTCCATAGGCTGGCAGAAAGTTTCCAACTTTGCTGAGTAGGACACAAGCCAACACAAATGATGCACTTGGGACACTTGGAGCATGATATGCATAACAAATCACATTAATAACAGCAATATTTAAGTGAAACAGGAACAGATGGGAATGCAAATCTTAAAAATTCTGAAGTTCCCACCTACGCTTGGAAATAAGCTGTGCACAGCCGATGGGTAATTCTGATCAGGGAAAGGCAGTTACCTGGTTAAACAGAAAACCACTCACTTGTGCCTTAAAAATGTAGATGGCTTTCTGTGTGTGTGTTGCTAATCAATACTCCCATAAGCTCAACAACTGCCATTTCAGCAAAAAAAAAGGGGGGGGGAGGCTATTTGCAACATTATGTTTTTGTGGTTTTCTCTTTGGGGAAGATGCCAGCATGCACAGAATATTAACATGTATTTTGATATGTAGCTCCCAGTTTGGGAGTCCCTGCAGACCCGAGGCTAGAGATGAAATACCTGTGGATGACTTCTGATTTCTGAAGTGCAATCCACATATCAGGATCTACAGATAAGTATCCCAGATAAAGCAACAAGGGGTGGTTGGTTGGTTTGCTTGCAAACTAACCAATCATCCCTTGTTGCTCTATTTGGAAAATAAAGGCTGCGGTCACACGGAACATTAGCCATGAAAGAGAGACAGAAGACAGGCGGAGTTTCCGGGCGTGATCTCACCGGCACATCTGGGAAGCGTAGCGCTTCCGTGGCACAACTGAGGATTCCTGCCGAAAACACGCAGCAAAAAACTAGTACCTTGGAGGTACTAGTTTCCGGAAACTGCGGGGCAAGGGCGGGTGTCTGATCGCGTTTCCAGTGGCATCCGGCGCCCGCCCATGTCCCCTTGCGAAAAAGGTGGGTTTTTCCCAAGTGTCCGTGGATACGCACACGCACCCAACGGAGCATGCGCATTTGTCGTGTACACAAAAAAAGAAAACCAGTTTGCCGCACCGCGCGCTTCTTTGTTGCGCGCGGGCGTGTCCTGTGATTGGCACCTCTCCCTACCCACGGAACCTCCACGGTACCTCCACAGAACCTCCACAGGAGGTTTGATCGCTTAACCGCGTGTTAGTTTGCCCCGGGGCAAAGAGCCACGCTTCCCCCCCGCAGTTTCCTGCCCGTGTGACCGGAGCCAAAGAAAATCATCAAACAGTCAGAAAATTATCAGTGAGTCCTTGAGCTTTTAGAAAGGATGGCTGTGATTACTAAGAGCCAGCATGGGTTTCTCAGGAACAAGTCATGTCAGACTAACCTTGGCCCCGGTCACACAGGTCAGATAACGCGGGGTTGAAGCGTGGCTGTTTGCCCCGGAGCAAAGTAAAGCGCGGCAGCCCGATCACACGACTCGTGGAGTTCCCGTAGTTACACCTTTAGGTGCCAATCACACAACTATCCTGAAGCATGGCAAAGAAGTGGCGCGGCGCAATCATTAGGCGTCGCTTCTGTGGCAAACAGGAAATTTTTTCTCACTGAAGTTTGCGCATGCGCATGATCAAGCAAGCGCATCCTGTGGAGACTTTTAAAAAAACATCCAGTTTCCGACGGGACATGGATGGGCGCCGGATGCCACGTGATTCAAGCGGGAATGTGATCAGACGCCCGCCCTTGCCCCGCGTTTTCCGGAAACTAGCACATCATATGCAGTAGTTTTTTACTCCACATCTTCGGTGGGAAGCCACAGGTTAGCCACGGGTGAACTACGTTTCCCAGATGTTGCAGTGTGATTGCGCACCAAAAATCTGCCTATCATCCATGTCTTTAGCGCGGCAACTTCTCTATGTGAATGGGACCCTTATCTCTTTTTTGAGGAAGTTACTACCTTGCTGGATCAGGGGAAATGCTGTGGATATAGTAGCAGCCACTGCCAAGTCAACCTTTTATTATTTGAGGCTGATTAGGCAGTTGGTTCCTTTCTTCGAACACAATGACCTGGCAACAGTGATCCATGCTATTATCACCTCGAGATTAGACTACTGTAATGCTCTCTACATGGGGCTGCCCTTGTCCCAAAACCGGAAGCTGCAGCTGGTGCAAAATGTGGCAGCCAGGCTGTTGATGGGTCTCTCCATACAAGATCACATCCACCCTCTGCTGAAGGCATTGTACTGGCTGCCAATAGCATACCGGATTCATTTCAAGGTGCTGGTTTTGACCTTTAAAGCCCTATATGATCAGGGGCCTGCCTACCTGAGGGACCGCCTTTCCCTATATGTGCCCCAGAGAGCACTGAGGTCAGGGTCACAAAATCGCCTGACTCTCCCTGGTCCGAAAGAGGCCAGATTGGCCATTACAAGGGCTAGGGCTTTTTCAGTGGTGGCTCCACACTGGTAGAATGAGCTCCTGGATGACATCAGGGCTCTGCGGGACCTTTTACAGTTCTGCAGGGCCTGTAAAACGGAGCTCTTCCACCAGGCCTTCGATTAGGAGCTGCCACTGACAACCATGGTAAACTGAACATGCTACAGCCCTACATAACAACGCCAGACATGGCCTCTCCCCATCGGACCATGTACAGAAATTCCCGCCATCTGTTTATATTAGCACTCTATGTAATTGTTTTTATTGTAATTTTATTGTATTTATTGGTTTTACTGCATTTTAACTTGTGTAAGCCGCCTTGAGCCAGTCTACACCGGCAAGGTGGGATAAAAAAATGGAAGTAAATAAATAAATAAATAAATTTCAGTAAGGCTTTTGATAAGGTTCCACATAATATTCTTGTTGACAAATTGGTAAAATGTGGTTTGGATCCTGTTACTGTTAGGTGGATCTGTAACTGGTTGACAGGTCACACCCAAAGTGTGCTTGTTAATGGTTCCTCATTCTCTTGGAGAGGAGTGACAAGTGGAATGCCTCAAGGATTTGTCCTGGGACCTGTTCTGTTCAACATCTTTACAAATGGTTTGAATGAAGGTTTAGAGGATATGCTGATTAAATTTGCAGATGATACTAAATTGGGAGGGGTTGTAAATATAGTAGAAGACAGAGTCAGTATACAGGATGATCTTGACAGGCTGGAAAACTGAGCTAAAACTAAATAATTTTTAACGGGGATAAATGTAAAGTTCGGCATTTAGGTAGGAAAATGCATACTCATAGGATGGGGGAGACCTGTGTTGACAGTAGTATGTGTGAAGAGGATCTAAATCACCAAACAGTCAGCCCAATGAAATGAGAACTAAGCACTGATGTAATCCTTCCTGCCCTCCTTCTCATTATTCACAGAATCAGCATTGCTGTCAGATGGCCATCTAGCCTTTGTTTGAAAACCTCCAAAGGAGAGCCCACCACTCCTCCCGAGGAAGCCTGTTCCACTGAGGAACCGCTAAAAAAATCTGTCAGGAAGTTCTTCCTAATATTTAGCTGAAAACTCTTTTAATTTAATTGCAACCTGTTAGTTCTGGTCCAATTTTCTAGGGCAACAGAAAACAATTCTGCACCATCCTCTATATGACAGCCCTTCAAGTGCTTGAGGATGGTTTTTATATCACTGCTCAGTCCTCTCCAGGCTAAACATACCCAGCTCCTTCATAGGACTTGGTCTCCAGACCCCTCACCATCTTTGTTGCCCTCCTCTGGACGTGTTCCAGCTTGTCTATATTCTTCTTAAATTGTGGTGCCCGTAACCGAACACAATACTTTAGGTGAGGCCCAGCCAGAGCAGAGTAAAGCAATACCATCACTTTGTGTGATCTGGACACTATACTTTTGTAGATACAGCCTAAAATCATATTTGCTTCTTTAGCTACTGCGTCACACTGCCGACTCATGTTCAGTGTATGGTCTACTAAGTGTCAGATATTACACTACTAAGATTCAGATATCCAATGTTCCAACTCTAGTGTGGAGTGATCTTGCCCTGCATGAGGTACGACCCAGTGAATCTGCTGATATGTAGCTCACCTAGGGTTACCAGATGTCCTCTTTTTAGGGGATATGTCCTCTTTTTTTGTGTGTCCATCCTCTTTTGAACTCCTTTTTTAAAAAAAACTAATGAAGATGTCCTCTTTTTGAGTTGGAAGGTTAGGAATATTCCTGGTTAGTAGCAATTATTGCAGCTTAAACAGTAGAAGGATTTAAATTAGATTTGTCATAGGGATCACTTATTTGTAGTAGCCAGTCGGGAAAGACATCCTCTTTTTTGCTTTTCAAAATATGGTAACCCTTGGAAAGCTACTGACTTGTCGGGGTGCACAGAGATGGAGTTTAGCTTTGGTTGACTTTGTTGCCCAGTCTGTTTTTATCTCATTGCCAACCGCCTTGCTGGCCCTGATTGGACAGAAAGTAAAGGTAAAGGTTCCCTTGCTCAAAAGCCAGTCGAATCCGACTCTAGGGTTGCGGTGCTCCTCTCCATTTCAAAGCCGAAGAGCCAGCGCTGTCCGAAGACGTTTCCGTGGTCATGTGGCCGGCATGACTAAACACCAAGGCGCACGGAACGCTGTTACCTTCCCACCAAAGTGGTACCTATTTATCTACTTGCAATTTCTTGCTTTCGAACTGCTAGGTTGGCAGGAGCTGGAACTAGAGACGGGAGCTCACTCCATCATGCGGCACCCAGGTCTCGAACTGCTGAACTACTGACCTTCCACAGCATGCAGTTCAGCGTCTTAACCACTTGAGCCACCGCAGCTCCTACCGCCTTGCTGGCCCTGATTTGACAGAAAGGCAGCATACAAATTTCCTAGACGAATGAATAAGCCATAAATGGAGGAGGGCCTCAAACTCAGGCCCCGCCCCCCAATTCTATCAGATCGCAATATGTTCACTCTTTGGCATTGGGTCCAGTGGATTTCAGCTGCCACTCAAAAGGTGAGAGCCAGATGATGGGGTCAAGTCTAGGTGGATCGATTCGGAAGTAAAGCCCCATGTTATTGTCGGGTTTGCTCCTGGGAAAGTGTCCTTAAAACTGCAGGCTTACATTGCTTGCAAAATCAAGCTCGAGCAGACGTGTCTATGAAGTGGTTGCCAAGTCAGGAGGGCCCCAGATGCTCCCGCAGCTCATCTTTTCTGTATAACAAGGACATTAAATAACATTATGCAGCTGCTTGTCAGAAAATGGGAGATCATCAAGGACATTATCCTCCTTCTGGAGCAGGCTCTCCTTCTCGACTGTGCTTTCTTCTCTCTCGCGGTCTTTTTTTACCCCTCCAAGTGTAAAGTGCCATTCAAATGGAGGCTGCCTATGACTTGCCGTTAAATTGTGCGCGGTAGACATGAGACATCATGGAAGATGTAATGCCATCCCATTTCCAAACTGGCGCAGGGGTGCTTCTGGCCTGTGACCCATCAGTGGCTGAGATAGGGTGCCTCTAGAGCATTTTCTACTTCTGCAAAGGAAGCTGTCCCCTAAAACAGGGGCGGGGGGAAGAATGCACATTTCAACGGTTTTCAATGCCCATAGCCAGGATTTTGTGGCTTGTGGGGCTATTTTTTTTTCTGGTGGGGCTGCATAAACACCCTCCAAAAACACCCCACAAAACACCCAATTCTCATGTTATGTTGAATGGATGCGTGATTGAAACTGGTGGCCGGGGGTGGAGTGCGGGGGGCTGGTTTGCCCTTAAAGGGACATTTGACTCATTCCACCCAACTTCTGTTCTTGGCGCGTGCCTGGGGGGAAAAGTTTCAAAATGAGCTAAAAAAAAACTTTCAGGCAAAAATCTTGTGGGGCTGGCCCTTTAGAAGAGGGGGCAGACCCCCTAACTATGGGCCAGTGCCTTCCACACTCTGGTTTCTGGTCCGGTTATAGCCAGAGACAAAGTTTGAGTGCAGGATATTTTCCAAACGGTTGCATTCATTGCAGCCATCACACTGCGTGTGTGTGTGCGTGTGTGTGTGCGTGTGTGTGTGTGTGTGTGTGTGTGTGTGTGAGAGAGAGAGAGAGAGAGAGAGAGAGAGAGAGAGAGAGAGAGAGAGAGAGAGAGAGAGAGAGAGAAGTGCCGTCAAGTCGCAGTCAGCTTATGGCGACCCCAGCAAAGGGCATAGCTTTCAAGGCAAGTGAGAAGCAGAGTTGCTTTGTCACTGCCCTCCTCTGCAGTCTGCCTTCGAGGTCTCCCATCCAAGTACTAACCAGGGCTGACCCTGCTTAGCTTCCAAGATACAATACAATACAATACACATTCAATTTATATACCGCTCCCCCCAAGGGCTCGGAGCGGCTTACAAGCAATTTCTTAACATTCTAACTAGGGCCACAATACTTTTTGGGGAATGGTGAGTGCCTACCAGGTACCCAATGGGTGTGTTCTTCCCGCGGTTGTTCTGCCGGCTTTCTCCTTGGTGGATTCTGTCCAACTTTTCCTCCGGCGGCGGTATCTTCGGGACGGATGTAAGTTCTGATAGTGACCCCTTTCGGAGCAGTCCTCACTACGCGTCTCTGCTGCGTTCGCAGGAACTGGCTTCTGTCCTGATAGGCTCCGGCCTCACTGCATCGTCACATCGTCACGTCACTGGGGCCAGTCTCCTTCCGGATCGCTCATCGTTCGATACCAACGCCGCCGCCATGCTCGCTGCTTCGCCGCCTTGCCGATCGCCACCACCGCCGCTTCAGCTTCTATTGCTGAACACCATTCGATAGAAGGAGGGTACCCCCTACTCTAGGAGTAGGTACCCATTTATCTACTTGCCCTTAGGGGACTTTCGAGCTGCTGGGTGGGCGGGATCTGGGACTAGGGCCGGGCGCTCACCCCAGCCGCGGTGGGACTCGAACAGCCATTAGGGCTGTTCGGTGATATCATTACTCTTGCAGGCTTCTTTACAGCCTGCGCCACCACTCCCTGATCTGATCTGATGAGCTCAGGCTCTACCCTTCCCACCACATCAAAAAGAACATTATTTGCACACACACTTATGGCAACCCTGAAGGGTTTTCAAGGCAAGAGACGTTCAGAGGTGGGTTTGCCATGGCCTGCCTCTGCCTAGTAACCCTGGACTTCCTCAGGGGTCTCCCATCCAAATACTGACCAGGGCTGACCCTGCTTATTCGCTGAGATCTGATGTCAGCAGGGTCGCCGGGGCCATCTAGGTCAGGGCTACATTACATTTATTTATTTATTCATTCCATTTGTATCCTGCCCTCCCCATGAACAGGCTCAGGGCGGCTTACATTCATCAGTTCAGAGTACCGTAACATCCCCGTAAAACATTTTAAACAATTTAAAACAATCAGTTAATCATAAAGTGCTAGTAATAGTAATCATTCCATCGTTAATTGAAATGGCGTGCTGTATGATGTAACAGCAGACAATTTCCGACTCCATGATCTTCTGGCATCACACGATGGTATGGCTCGATCTCAGGGTTGGGGCTGCCCCATAACCACAGATGTTGGTGGCAGTGGTAAGGGCGTCTCCTAGTTGAGAGCCTGGTGAACGAGCTCCATCCTGCAGGCCCTGCGGAACTGTAGAAAATCCCGCAGGGCCCTGGTCTCTTCCAGGAGTCCATTCCACCAGTATGGAGCCACCACTGAAAAGGCCCTGGCCCTGGTAACAGCGAGCCTGGCATCCTTAGGGCCTGGGAGGGTCAATCGGTGTTCTGACCCCGACCGTAGTGCTCTCTGGGGTATATATGGGGAAAGGCAGTCCTCAGGTATGTTGGACCCTAGCCATATAAGGCTTTAAAGGGGAGTCCCAGCACCTTGAAGCAAATTCGGTATGCTATTGGCAGCCAGTGCAGTGCCTTCAGCACAGGCCAAATGTGCTCCCAACTAGGAAGGCCCATCAGAAGCCTGGCCGTGGCATTCTGCACTAGTCGCAGCTTCCAGATTTGCGACAAGGGCAGCCCCATGTAGAGAGCATTACAGTAGTCTAATCTCCTAACCTCTGGCGTTGGCACTAATGGTGCCCCACCAAAGGTCAGGAGTGGGATCCCTACCCCCAAACCGCCCTGACTCAGGCACAGGACCTCCATCTTCACTGGATTCAGCTTCAGCCGTCTCAGTCTAATCCAACCAGCCATGACTTGCAGTGCCCGGTCCAGATCTTCTGGTCTGGAGTCCGACTGGCCGCCCAACATCTGGGCAATCTGGGCAAGGGGGCGCATGTAGATGTTGAATAACATTGCCCCTTGAGGCATGCCACACTGAAGTGGGTGTCTCCTGGACTGCTGTTCCCCTATCACCACCCTTTGTCCCTGACCCTGGAGAAAGGAAGCAAGCTATTGCAAGGCAAGCCCCTGGATCCCCATGTCAGCGAGGCGGTGGGTCAGCAACTGATGGTCGACCATGTCAAACGTGGCCGACAGGTCCAACAGCAGCTGTACCACTGAATCGCCCCGATCCAGATGCCTCCAGGGGTCATCAGTAAGAGCAACCAATGCCATCTCCGTCCTGTGTCCCAGGTGGAAGCCGGACTGGAAGGGATCTAATATGGAAGTGTCATCCATAAAGCCCTGCAACTGTATCGCCACCGCCCTCTCAATTAATTATACCTATATTGATAGATGATAGATAGACAGAGAGACAGACAGACAGACAAACAGATAAAATTCAGCACTGCACAATAAAGCTGTGGTTTTAAAAGTGAGTCTGTGACGATCTCTCCAAAAATGTAAAAAAGCAACAATGAAGGGCTTCCGGTTTAAGCATTTTGCCACTCGGACGCATCTCGTCTCGCTTAGATGGAGACCCGCTGAAACCCGGCTGACAGGAGGGGTTCAAGTTCGTCCCGGACCCCCCTCCCGGGGTCTCTGTAGGAGACCCCAGCCTGGGGAGCTGAGGAGAGCCTCTTCCAAGGGGACGCCCAAGAAATTGAGGCTCACCTTCTTCCCCGATAGGTACCGTCGCCGCGGAGCCAGCATGGCACCCAGAGACGACTGCCAGAGCAAGCGATCACGACCAAACTTCTAAAAAGACTTCCAAAAGATCTCCAAGGCTACAAACTGTGAGTTAAGCAAAGCTCAGGTGAAAAATAAGCGAATGGAGCCTTGGTAGTAATTGGAAGTGCCTAAGTTTGAAGCGCGGGGGGAGGAGATTTCAAGCCCCCCCCATGAGTAAACTGTAAACAAGGTTTTAAAGCAAAAATAAAGAGACTTTGAGCCAAACCAAGCGTATAAGAAGTTAAGCGAATCCAAAAGCTGCTAAAATATATGAAGCGGAATTAAAACGCATAACTTTTGCTTTGTTTTGGAAAACTTACTTCTTGTTGATATTATGGCTGGGAGAGCACCAGAGAAAAAACTGGTGACCAGGAATAACATACCAATGACTCCCTCCCAGAACCAGGAAGCATCTACAGACTTCTCTTCGTTGTTAGCAAATGCACTGCGCCCTCTAATGGATCAGATTACTCTCAATACCAAACTAGTTAATGTGCAAAAACAATTAACGCAGATGGACAAGAGAACAACAGCAACCGAGAAAATGTTGAAAAAGATGGAAAAACAGACTGAGAGTATTAATAAAAGAGTGGATGAAGCAGAGAAGGAGAGATCCTCGGATAAAACCCAACTAATACAGCTCCCGCTGGAAAGATCCATGTATGTTCTACGTTTCCATGGAATACCTGAGGATAAGAATGAGGACTTAAAGGAGCTCTTGGCGGTTGCCTTGGACACCAATGGATTATAAACAAGAAGACTTAATTAAGGAAATGGATGTGGCGTACAGGACTTATCCGGATCTTATAAAGAAAAATAAACTTTTAGGGGAAGCTTACTTAAAATTCACAAAACGATCAACCAGAGAACTGGTCCTAAAGTCAACAATGGGGAAATCCTTAAAAATCAAGAATGAAGAGATAAAAATTTGGACAAAATAGTCTCAGCAGGGATCCTTCTGGAATTCTCCTCATCTGGATAGATTCAGCAGGCAGCCGTGTTGGTCTGCGGTAAAACAGTTTGATTCAAGTCTGGCAGCACCATAGAGACCAACAAGAGAGTCAGGGTACTGGCTTCTGAGAGCCAAGTTCCCTTCGTCAGACATGAACAGAAACAGGAAATAGAAAAACATCCTCATCTGGATGGTTCCTCCGATTTTTGGAGTTCTGAATTCCTTAGTCTGGTTTCCAGTGCGAAAGTGATGCATATGGATGCATCTGTTGTTCTGGGGTGTGGGGAGATATACATATACAGGGGTCATTTCCTGCAGGAGCGCACAGGAGCAGAGCTCCGGCAGTAAAGAGCCCAGGGGGCAGGCACATGCAACAAGCCCCACCCCCTGCTCCCCGCAGCCCTCAGTCAGAGCAAGAAGCAGCCAGTTAAGTTGCAGAGCCCCCCCCCCCAGCCCAAAACAGTCCAGCGCCACCTTTAAGACCAAGTTTTATTCAGGTACGTCTCCCTCCTCTGCGAGGACAGATCTGCACGCCCCCCCCCCCAGCTAGCAATCCAAAACAGTCCAGTGGAGCCTGAGCAGTGGGTGTTGCCTTCTGACACACTTCCGGTGATGTCAGGGGGTGTGGCATATGCAAATAAGTTATGCTAATGAGCTCCTGCACCTCTTTTTCTACGAAATGACCCCTGTACATATATATATACACACATACACACACATACACGTGTGTGTGTGTGTGTAGTACAGGGAAGAAGCACATGCTTGGTATGCAGATGGTCCAGGAAAAACAAGGTGTGTAGACACGGTTCCTCCCCCCCTCATTTTATTCTCACAACAACCCTATGAGATAGGCTAGGGGAAGAGTGGACTGGCCTAAGGTCACCTGCTGAGCTTCAGGTCTTTCAGGATTAGAACCTGGCTCTTCTTGGTTCTTCTTTAGCACTCTATCCACTGTGTCACTGCACCACACTAGTTCATTGTCGAAATGGAGGAGTCTGTCCAGCACTACTACTCCCACTAAGTCTGAATACGATAGATGTTTCCAGGAAGTGGAAAATTGTCGGAACATAAGACGTGCCCTGCTAGATCAGACCAGTGATCCATGAAGTCTAGTTTCACACAGCGGCCATCTCTGGAGGGCCAACAAACAGGGATAGAGGCTGAGGCCTTCCCCTGATGCTGCCTCCTTGCATGGCTATTCAGAGATCTTCTGCTCCTAGACATGGAGGTTCCCTTTAGACATCATGGCTACTAGCCATTGATGGACCTCCATGCATTTGTCTCACCCCCTTGTAAAGCCATCTATGCCTGTGGCCATCACTACATCTGCTGGCAGTGAATTCCACAATTTAATCACTCTTCAGAGTAGCTAAAAAACAATCTGTTCTGGCAAGAAATTTTTTAATGTCAGTACAGGGGGGAGGAAAAAAAACCATGATTCCATGTAACCAGGGGTGGCCAAACTACAGCTTGGGAGCCACATGTGGCTCTTTCACACATGTTGTGCGGCTCCCAGCAGGGTGGCAGTCTTCCCTTCCCCAGCCAGTGTTCCCCTCCCTGGGTAGGCTTGAGGTGGGGGGGTAGCAGAGAGAAAAAGCAACTTTGGCCCCGGTCACACAGGCCGGATATCGCGGGGGGGAGGCGTGGCTGTTTGTCCCGGAGTGAACTACCGCGTGGCCGCGGGATCACACGTCCCGCCGACGTCCGTGGGGGGGGGGAGCCCGGGGAGGTGCCGATCAGACGGCGCGGCAAAGAAGCGGCGCTGCCATGGCAAATGGGGGGGGTTAAACCAAGTATGCGCTTGCGCCGTTGGGTGCTTGTGCGCATCATGTGGATACTTTTTTTTGAAAAAAACCCTTCTTTGCGACGGGACATGGGCGGGCGCCAGATGCCACGGATTCCACCGGAAACGCGATCAGGCGCCCGCCCTTGGCCCGCGGTTCCCGGAAACTAGTACCTCCAAAGTACTAGTGTTTTGCTGCACGTCTTCGGCGGGAAGCCTCAGTTGAGCAATGGGAGTGTTACGCTTCCCAGATGTGCCGGTGAGATTGCGCCCGGAAACTCCACCTATCTTCCGTCTCTCTAGCGTGGCTAATGTTCCGTGTGACTGCAGCCTTTAAATACTTCTCAAAGCCCCCACCCCCCTGGCCAGCTTGGAGAAAACATTTGTCTCTTTAGATATCATTGTCAATATCTGTTTTTACCCCTTTTGTTTTTATTTCTGGCAGTCTTATTTAATCTTAATGCTAATAAAAAGCAAATTTGCATATTTTCAAAAAAAAGTGTGTAATATTTGTTCATGTCTTGCGGCTCTCAGACATCTGATGTTACTTCTGTGCGGGTCCTGCATTAAGCAAGTTTGGCCACCCCTGCATGTAACTGGTATAAAAGGACAATGTGAAATCATCACAGTTGTTGATAATATCCAGGGGGGGAAATGTGCTATCTGCATGCATGGATAGAATTTGGAAGATGAATCACTGCTTCCCTGTGCCCATAAGGAATTTAACTAAACTTCATCTCTTATTTAAGGCAGCTTTTTAAAAGTCGATCAACTTCTCATTTATGTTTACGCCTATAGGGGTTTGGAAGGGGGGGTGCGAGTCGCACGCAAGCCGTTCAAAGCCATCTTCTAAACTTCACATCTATCATTCCAGATCGAGTGCGCCCGACTTGTACCAGTGGCTTCACCTGGGTTGGCCTCATTATATCTTCCTTAATTGAGCCTTAACAAAAAGGGGGTGGTTTGAGTGTGATATGTATTAATTGGTTTTCCACCGAGGATGCTCCAAGCAGTTTGAGATATCTCAATTAGAGATGCTTTTGCAACAAACACCTCCCCAAAAGTAACTCTCTCACAACGGTTGGTGGGGGCTGACTTCAGAATTAAGCCTGGTGAAGTGAAGCAAGCGAGCTGGGGGGGGGGTGTTAATCTGGGGATGTCTGTTCAGAGCAGAAGTATTTCTATAGGAGATCGATTCATCAGCAGCTGGAGACCAGCGGCCAAACAAGTTCCTGTGTCTCGCTGGCTGGTACGGAGGAAGAACTTAATTTATCCCTTTGCCAGTTTCTCAGTGGAACCCACGAGGGATAGCAGCACGTAGCAGGCTTTCCAAGACTCAGTGTATATGTATATATATTATATTGTATTGTTGAGTTGAATGGGTTGTACATAAGATTATATGGGGGGGGGGGTCAGGTTCTTCCCTGACCGGTCTCCATGTAGGATAAGAACCAGGGTGGTGTAGTGGTTAAGAGCAGCAAACTCTGATCTGGAGAACTGGGTTTGATTCCCCAGTCCTCCTCCAGCTGGGGGACCTTGGGCCAATCACGGTTCTCTCAGAATTCTCTCATCCCCACCTGCCTGTTGTGGGGAGAGGAAGCGAAGGTGATTGTAAGCTGCTTTAAGACTCCTTAAGGTAGATAAATGTAGGGTATAAACATCAACTCTTCTTCTTATCAGAAGACAAGCATACAAGAGCACTTCCAGATGATCTTTTGGAACTGATGAATGCACAAGGGGAGAACATTGTGGTGGAAGGGCTCTCTCTTGACCTGTATGCCTACAGGCAATGGTTGGAATGTGGAGAAGTTCAAATGTGAGCTATTTAATTTATGGTGTTTCCCGTTAGTTTGCCACTTTTACCGATTTTTGGATGGAATGTTTATACCACAGCTGTATTATGCAACATTATTGATAGCATTTTCACACCATCTCTGCATAATTTATACTCCACTTATATATTACACACCAATTGTCATGCATGTGACACAAAAACAGGCATTGATTTTAGTGGTAATTTTTTTAAATCAAATTTTATTAATATGGTCATGGGGAAAAACAGTTTTGTCCAAAACATGGAGAACTCATGTTGGCAACTCGAAATTTCAGACTGAAATTTTGTATTTATGAGATTCAGTATCATTCTTATTTGGAATCTGGCCCATATGTACATGCCTGTGGCTCTGTCAATATGATTAGGAACCATGTGGCAAGAGCTCTGGTGGTGGTGGAAACCACCATCAAGTCAAAGCCAATTTAAGGTGACCACATAGGGTTTTCAAGGCAAGAGACATTCAGAGGTGGTTGTTCATTACCTGCCTCTGTATAGTGATCTTGGACTTCTTAAGGGGTCTCCCATCCAAGTACTAACCAGGACCAACTCTATTTATCTTCTGAGATCCAACGAGATCAGGCCAGCCTGGGCTATCCAGGTCAGGGAGCAAGATCTCTACACATGCATATTTCCACATATGTAGGATCTCTATCACCCTTCAGTTGACCATGGTGGGTAAAGCTGTTTCAAGGAAGAAGCAGATACTCCCCCAAAAAAGTTTCTCCTGTTGATCCTCCTGCTCGCTTTCAGTTCATGGCAAAGGGGTCTTAATGGCATGGTTTACAGTGCCATATGCTCTAGAAAGTATGCATTTTAATGTGTATATAGAAAGTATACCTTGCTCCCTTAACACTGATCTTCATTATCCTTCAACTTCTCCAAACAATTTTCTCTACAGTTGTCCTTATACTATGCCTGCTGCCAAAACCCTCCCCACCACACCACACAATATTAACCCTATTATATTGTCAGAAAGGGGCTGAGGTCTGAATGGGAAACAGACCAGTGTTGTTTGGGGGGGGGGGTGTCGTTTTTTGTATTTTTTAAAACTTTTTCAGAAAGTTAAAGAGATAGGTGTGGGTTAGCCAGTAAAGAACATAACAGAAGCCACGTTGGATCAGGCCAATGGCCCATCCAGTCCAACACTCTGTGTCATACAGTGGCCAAAACCCAGGTGCTATCAGGAGGTCCACCAGTGGGGCCAGAACTCCAGAAGCCCTCCCAACTGTTGCCCCCTAAGCACCAAGAATACAGAGCATCACTGCCCCAGACACTATACATCGTAGCTAATGGACCTCTGCAGTTACAGAATGATAAACAGATTTTGATCTGTGCTTTTCCCAACAGCCTCTCAAATGGCTTAGAAGAAAGGTGAATATAAGATGTCAATAAATATTGTCATTTTGATCTTGTTTTACTTCAATAGATAAACATCATCAGGAGACCGAAGTCCCGACAAGATGCACAAAACAAGTCCGGAAACAATTGTTAAGGATAAGAGCTTTAGAAGCCATTCGTGAATGCTTGATACCTCTATGGTGCAATTGAGTGAAGAAGAACACTGAAACACTGATGTTTGATAAAGACACGCATCGAAACGAACGGTCAAACTCGAGAAAGTTCGTCCCGTTACCGTTTTGTGCATCTTGTCGGGACTTCGGTCTCCTGATGATGTTTATCTTTTGAAGTAAAACAAGATCAAAATGACAATATTTATTGACATCTTATATTGATCATTGATAGCCAACATTGATTGTATGAACTTATGCAGCGATACTTCGTGTGTCGATATTGTTCAGATTGCTGTGCCCTTCGTCCTTTTTGTTTAGAAGAAAGGTGAGACGTCATGCCCCAGCCCTGCATTCCAATATTCTGGGTCATGGGATCCTTTGCAAACTTTGCAGTGCCCTAAAAGGATAGCTGTATACTAACTTAAACAGTGAAGTAGTTGCTGTGAAGAAAGAAGGAAGGAAGGAAGGAAGGAAGGAAGGAAGGAAGGAAGGAAGGAAGGAAGGAAGGAAGGAAGGAAGGAAGGAAGGAAGGAAGGAAGGAAGGAAGGAAGGAAGGAAGGAAGGAAGGAAGGAAGGAAGGAAGGAAGGAAGGAAGGAGAGAGAGAGAGAGAGAGAGAAAGAGAGAAAGAGAGAAAGAAAGAAAGAAAGAAAGAAAGAGACTCATCTCACATAATGACATTTTTAAGAACTGGATCTTACTCAGTTTAGTTCTGAATGTCAGTTCAAGTGGCTTTGAAGCCCAGCCCAGCCGCCCTCCTTGTTTCTCACCCTACACCATCCCCAGTCCTCAAGTGTAGCAAAATATACAAAGCATAAAGCATACAGCAAAAAATTAACAAAGAAAAATTAGGACTGGATCCATATGTTAGTTAGGCCACGGTTAGATGTGCCATTTGGTGCAGAGGGGAAGTGAGCCTATTTCCCCTGGTGGAAATTGACACAGCATTGCACAATCAAACACCCTTTGTTGCTGCGGGCTCAGCCCATCACTGCCCAATCAGACAGCAAATTTGGGTGAGTTAGGGTTTTTTTGCCTTTTGTTTCCCATGTGCATAAACAAGGAATCGCACCTCTGCACTGAGAGTTCCCCATGGAGTATGTGGTTATGTGCATACTGCTAAGACCGGTGAAAAAATGGCACCGAGTCGGGATGGTCTGCTCATGAGCAGACCATCCCGATGGCACGACAGTGCGCTTGAACGATCAGATGGGAAAGTCTGTCCATAGCCCGTTGGCAAACATTAGGACCGGACTTTCCCCAGTCTTTTAACTCCACTTCTGTGGTGGGGCAGCACGGGGTGCTGAAGGCTGTGGAACCTTTCCCAGATGCTGCTGTCTGATTCTCTGTGGTGATGTGTGGTTGTAAAACTGATAAGATTTGCAGTGCAGCTGTGTCTAGGCTCTTTTGCCTAGTAATACAAGTTCTAAATGGCAAACTTTTCCATTTTTGCACTTATCAGTATGTGTCATGTTCTTTAGTTGTGAGCATTGCACAACATACTTATCCTCATGCAAAGCCTGTCGCTCCTAAATGAAGTCAATTTTTTAAAACAAGCATTATTTCTGAATAAAAACCCTGCCTACTATCATTGCCATTTTTAAAAAATTGGAACAAAGAACAAAAACACAGGGGCACCCAAGCCTCCCACCACTTCCCCGAGCAAAGCGACTCGTCGGCAGTGAGAATTCTCACCTCTGTGTTTGAGACTCAGGATGCCAGAGCAGAGGAGGAGATATAATTACATCTTGACAAATTCTTAGCACTTTTAAGATGACAGAATACCAAATAACACTCGATCCTCTGCAGTGCTGCTACACTGAATGAAGTAAACCACCGGTCCCTCAAAACTCTCCTCCTCAATGCAAATCCATTCCCTAAACATCTGATCAAACGATGACAGCTCTTGCAGATGTAGCTAGGAGAACATCCAAGCTATGAGCAAAACTCAGCCGACCTGAATGCCCAACCACAAATTATGGCACCAAGCTGTTGACCAGGTACCTGCTCAAGGTGAGATTTCTGTGTTGCCTCTGGAATGTTTGGAGGGTGAACACACAGAAACACCGTTCTTTGGAATTCCACAGTGAAATCCTATGAACAGTTACTCCAGTGTAAAGCCCAATGGCTTTAGCCTGCAGTAACTCTGGATAGCCCAGGCTAGCCTGAGCTTGTCAGATCTCAGAGGTTAAGAGGTTAAGAATGGATAAAAGGAAGTACTTCTTCACCCAAAGAGTGATTTAACACATGGAATTCACTGCCACAGGAAGTGGTGGCAGCTACATGCATTGATGGCTTCAAAAGGGAATTAGATAAGCATATGGAGCAGAGGTCCATCAATGGCTATTAGACACAAGGTATAGATAGGGACTCTGGGCAAGTGATGCTCTGTCTTCTTGGTGCTTGGGGGGGTCAACAGTGGGAGGGCTTCTAATGTCCTGGCCCCACTGGTGGACCTCCTGATGGCACTGGTATTTCTGGCCACTGAGTGGTACAAAGTGTTGGACTGGATGGGCCTTTGGCCTGATCCAACACTGGCATCTCTTATGTTCTTAGGCAGGGTCAGCCCCGGTCAGTTCTTGGATGGGAGACCACCAAGGAATACCAGGGTTGCTACACAGAGGCTAGCAATGGCAGACAATTTCTGAATGTTGCTTGACTTGAAAACTCTATGGGGTTGCCATAAGTCAGCTGTGACTTGACGGCAAAACAAAAACCTCTGCGTAGGACTGCACTGGCAGCTGCCTTCCTCGAGCCATAGAAACTCTGCTCTGATCTACACATTATTGAGTGTGTTTTTATACCATTCTTCCCCCAAGCATGTGCTTCCCCTCCCTCACACTCTGAAGTGGTACAGTCCATGTTGACCCCTCAGAATTCTATCATTTCATTCTGCTTCCTGGGTAGCCCAGGAGGCCTTAGACAGAAGGAGGTGGGGGGGATCATCTGCTTCCTCTGAACCCAACATGGAGACTGGAGGGAAGGAGGCTGATCTTCAAGTGCCACAGAATCCTCCTAGGGTTGCCAGCCTTCAGGTGGGGCCTGGATATCTTCCAGGAAATGTCGCATCTTACCTTGGACTCATAAAAAATCCTAACCATAGATGGGCATTTACTAGAGCCCAGCTTGATGTGTTACCCTCAGCAGTACTTTATGGTAGATATAACCGGACTCCTATGCAACAGAGAATTTGCTCCTGCTTGTTAGAACAGGTGGAGTCGGCCGCCCATATTTTACTCCATTGTCCTATGTATGACGTAGAGAGACAGCAGCTGTTGATACCCCTTCTCTCACGTTTTAAACCCTTGGCTAATTATCTTACATATGCCGAGGAATGCCTGATGAAGTTCTTACTGGCCGATAATTATGATTCTGTCTCACGCAATGTTGCTAAATATTGTTACTTGATAATTTAAAAATGCAGAATGTTCTGTAACTTGAGCCATTAATGATGGAATTGACTGGTTTGACATTGTAGAAATTATGGTTGTCAGGATCCTATGTTGTAGACTCTGTGTTGTACTATTTCGGTTTATTGTGCTGCTCTTATGACTGTTCTTAATAAATGTTGTTGTTGTTGTTCCAGAAAAACAGGTTGCTTACCTGTAACTGATGATCTTCGAGTGGTCATCTGTGCATCCACACCTCTGGGATATAGTGCGCCTGCGCCGACCCCAATCGGTATAATGGAAAGCAAAAGGGATTTTCGTGCCCGCTCCCCAGTCACGTGCCGGGCTCCACTGCGCATGACTAGGGGAGGGGAATGACGATCCTGCCAGTTCCTTCTGATCACTGCCCTCAGTCTCCAAAGAAAGGAAAGGGACCGAAAGCAGAGGGGAAGGAGGGCGGGTGGCGTGAATGCACAGATGACCACTCGAAGATCATCAGTTACAGGTAAGCAACCTGTTTATCTTCTTCATGGTCTCTGTACATCACACTTCTGGGAGACGAGCAAGCAGTACACGCCTACCTGGAGGAGGGAGCTGAAGGTCCTAGATCTGTGCCACCTGCAACACCGCTCATCCAACTACTGAACGCTGATTAAGACGTACATCTAGGGCACAGTGCTTCACAAATGTGTGAGGAGTGGCCCAAGTCGCTGCATTGCAGATATCCTCGAGCGACGCACCTCGTAGGAAGGCTGTGGATTTAGCCACAGCCCGGGTGGAATGTGCCTTTAGCGGGCCCGGGAGCGACTTCATAGCCAAAGAATAGCATAGCTTAATAGACTCCACAATCCAGTTGGATAGACATTGGGATGACAGTTTCTTCCCTTGTGCGGGTAAAGCATAAGAGACAAACAGGGCCGGCTATTTTCTAAAAAGCCGTGTCCAATTCAGATAAAAAAGCAAAGCCCTTTTGACGTCCAACAAACGGAGCCGGCGTTCTTTGTCGGTCGTAGGGGATGGGAAGAACACCAGGAGGACAATGTCCACTTGGAGATGAAATTCTGAAACCACTTTTGGTAAGAAACATCTGGAGCCAACGTGACCCCACTATGATGGAAACTCAGGTATGGAGGGTCACAGCAAAGCGCTGACAGCTCGCTCATTCTCCTGGTGGAGGTGACAGCGACTAAAAAGGCTGTCTTCCAGGACAAAAGCTGCAGACTACAAGTAGCCATTGGCTCAAAAATTCTGTCCATCAGTCTCGTGGGTACCAGGGGTAGGTCCTAGGCTGGTATGGGGCCGTGCGATGGAGGAAAAAGGTGGGTCAAGCCCTTCAGGAACTTCTTGGTTTGTGGGTGAAGGAAGATGGAATGATCATCAATTGGTGGGTGATTAGCCGAAATGGCAGCTAAGTACACTCTCAATGAGGCACAGCTAAGGCCCAGGTCCAAACGGGATAACAAGAAGCCAAAGATCCCCATCAGGTCCAATGGGGGTGGAGGTAATCTCAACAAACTACGGTAAGATAAGAATTTCTTCCACTTCCCGGCGTAAGAAACTCATGTGGACGGTTTATGACAGACAGTTCAGTAGGACATGTTCTATCCTGTCTCTAAACTTCAGAAGAGGATCCCCCAGGCTGTGAGTTTGAGATGCTGCACATCGTGATGCAGTATCTGTCCCTTCCCTACAAGGAGGAGATCCGAAGCTGGAGGAAAGTGGATGAAGGAGCCCTTGGATAGAACGGGGAACCAGTGCTGCCGGGGCCACCAGGGAGTCACAAGGAGACAATGTGGTCTCTCCCACATTATTTTGACGAGTACTCTGGAGATTAGAGGAATTAGAGAAAAAAGGAACACGTACATGCGTGACCATGGGACAAGAAGGCCGTTGCCTATAGATAGTGGATCGGTCCCTGCTCTCGAGCAGAACAGACGGCATTTCCTGTTCTGGTATGTCATGAATGCGTCCACCTCTGGGCTGCCCCAGAGATGAAAGATCAGTTGAAAGTAACTCCAGTTGAGTTCCCTCTCATGCCCTGACGCACCTCCTCTGCTTGGGAAGTCCGCCTGTACATTCAAAGTCCCCAGAAGATGGGCGGCTCTCAGGAATGTGTTCCACAACTGACATTTGTCCCATATTTCCAGGGCTAGTCAGAACAGCCCCCTGGATATCGTGCCTACCTGCCTGTTGATATAACACAGGGCCATGGTTGTCAGTGAGGACAGTGACCACCTGATGGGCCACTAGATGGCGGAAAGATCTGAGTGTGTACTGCACAGCCAGTAACTCCAGGAAATTAATGTGATGGTGGGCTACATGGAGTTCCCATCGGGCCCCAACACAAAGTCCCTTGAGATGTGCACCCCATCCCCACTGGGATGCATCTGTTGTCAGTGTCAGTGTTGACGTGGATGGGTGGAACGGTGCTCTCGTCAGGAGATTCATAGGGTCTGTCCACCAAAGTAGTGAATCCAATACATTCGGTGGGAGGACAAAATGTAGGGATTGGGGTTGTCGTTGTGGATGAAACTTTCGGACAAACCACAGTTGTAGTGGCCGCATGCATAGCCTGGCAAAGACAATTACAGTGGTGGTGGCTGCCATCAAGCCCAATAATCACTGGATTTGTTTTGCAGTGGCACTTCCTGTACTGTGGAAGAGATCCACTAGATCAACAATGTCCCTCGCTCTCTGAGGAGGGAGAAAAGCCTTGCACACAACAGAGTCCAGAATTACTCCTATAAACTTCACCCTTGTGGCGGGAAGGAGCATTGACTGAGGTCATGGTGAGGGCGACTGCTGTCGAGGTGTCCATCTGGACAATATCGAAGACCGAGTCTGTAACTGCTGGATGTGGTTGTACAGTTGACAGGGCTAGTTTGTTAGCCATTCGTTTAACAAAGTCCCCATAAGATTTGACATCCTCAGAAGGAGATATTGGGAGATCATCTCCAACTTGTTGCAGTGGGAAAGGCTCCATTGGTGGGCGTGGGCTCTCCTCACCAGACTGCGATGAACCGGAGGAGCTGGGACAGTCTGAGGGTTCAGAAAATGACATTTGGAGGATCGGTGTTGATGGCATCAGTTCCGACGGTTCTTTGAACTTTTTCGATGTCAACGACTGTTGAACAGGATATTTGGCAATCGGTTGCGATGACTGAGGTTTAACGAACTCCGGTGTCAGGGGAGGGTTCCGATACCGAAAGAGTCGGGATGAGGACGATTGGCGATCCCATTCCATAGGAGGACACGGGGGAAGCCATGGCATCCCTCCTGGAAAAGGATAAGCTCCATACAAATACTGCCACTGGCGTTGATCCCAGGTGGGAGGAGGCTGAAAGGATCCTGATCGATCCTGATCATCAGGTCCATATGGAGGCAAAGGGACTGTGGTGTTTGCCCCGTGCTCTCAATGCAGGCTCTCGACACTGGGGGAGCGAGGAACCTGGGTCAAGTCCATAGCCTGCTCGGAGTTGGTAGACTGGGTGGGATGAAGCGAAGGTGACTGAGAAAGAAGAAGAGATTGGATTTATACCCCGCCCTTCACTTGGAGTCTCAGAGCGGCTTACAGACTCCTTTCCCTTCCCCTCCCCACAACAGGCACCCTGTGAGGTGGGTGGGGCTGAGAGAACTCTGACACAAACTGCTCTTTTTCAAGGACAGCTGTGCCAGAGCTTGTGACTGACCCAAGGTCACATCAGCAGGTGCAAGTGGAGAGGTGGGGAAATCAAATCCGGTTCTCCCAGATTAGAGTCTGCACACTTAACCACTACACCAAACTGGCAGGATTGTCGTGCCCCTCCCCTAGTCTTGCGCACTGGAGCCCAGCACATGACCGGGGAGCGGGCACAAAAATCCCTTTTGCTTTCCATTATACCGATCGGGATCAGCGCAGGTGCACTATATCCCAAAGGTGTGATGCACAGAGACCACAAAGAAGATTTACAGCTGTTCTCCAGACAACAGAGATCAGCTCCCCTGGATAAAATGGCTACTTTGGAGGATGGACTCCATGGCATTATACTTGACCCTACTAAGGTCGCTCTCCATCCCCAGCCCCCACACTCACCTGGCTCCGCTCCTCAAAACTCCAGGAATTTTCCAACCTGGTGTTGGCAACCATTCCTCCTCCTCACCTCAACACCCAACTGTTGGCCCTTCTGTTAACTTTCCTGAGCTGGAGGAGAAAATGGTTGCAGCAGTATTATCTGGACAGGCAGGTGAGCAGGGAGAGAGCTTTGACGTACCAGAATTCAATTCACTACTATGCAGGTCTGCATTTCTAGCTACAAACACAACCAGTTGCTACCAAGTCCTTTTGTAGAAGCAGGTCTGTCTTCACCCTACAGCACCATCTACAGGACATTCTGCCATTTTACATTATGCAGCTAGTGAAGCTCCTTCTGGGAAAGTATGACCACATAAGACGATTATGTTTTCCTCGCACAACTTTAAGCATTAAAGAACAACACCCTGTTTGCTTTAAACATGTACTAGAGAGGCTATTGCAGACTTAATGAATACAGCAGGCAGAGAAGAACAGAAGAGGGGTAGTGAGTGGGTGGCTGAGCACATGCTTTGCATGCGGAAGGTCCCAGGTTCAATTCCCACCATCTCCCAGTGCTTAAAACTATCAGGTAGCAGATGTGGAAGACCTCCACCTGAGACTCTGAGGAACTGCTGGCAGTCAGAACAGGCAGTACTGAGTAGGATAGACCAATAATCTGACTAAGTATAAGGCAGCTTCAGGTGTGTTCAATGGGGGCATGTTATCAGGGGAGTGCCACTGTTTTTCACTTGTGAGACCATGAAGAACCTGGACTAATTGGACATCGTTGGCTCTACCCAAGTTATAAATTGGAAGGAACATCCATTCTCGTGGCCATTCTTGTCAATGTTCTTGTTCAAAGATGTTTTTGTTTTGAGCAACCAGGATCGATGCCTGTTGACTGAAGGCCAAATTAGATCTGATAAGATCCATGACTGGATCGGCCCTTCCCACTATTGTTGTTTTTTAAAAGGAACAGAAGCTGTGCAGAGTCTTGGTTTGAACCAGATGACATACGTATGGGGAGAAGAGGGTGCTGGAAATAATAGACTGTGCAAAGTCACTTAGTGCTAGTGCACATTTCGGAGTCTCGGGCAATGCTCCCTCTAAGCTGTGGAGTCTTGTGAGCAAAAATTCTACTTTGTGAGCTACTGGCATTAAAGTTGTGAGCGAGCGACTTGGCTACTGCATAAATTTAGTTTGCTCTGGAGCCATCCTTCCTGAGCTAAGACAAAAATGTGTGAGCTGGAGGCTAAAAAACTGTGAGCTAGCTCACTCTAACTCAGCTTAGAGGGAACATTGGTCAGGAAAGGGCAGTAGTGAGTTAGTAGAGGGGTCAAT
>NW_015165895.1:215793-254509 GCF_001447785.1 Gekko japonicus
CCTGCTGCTGTCCCTTTGTTACCCAGGGGTTCCTTCCTTCTGTTCCTTTCTCTCTTCTCCCTTCCACTGTCCACCATGAGGGCTGGACATGCTTTCTACAGCCTCTCCCCATCCTAGCTTAGATAGACAGCCAGAAGCCTTTACCCTGCCTTTCCTATCTCGTTGGCAGAGTAATTAACACAATCACAGTGCACAACCAGATTAAAGAGTAGATAGAGGTTTATTTAGGAACTAATATACTTGATAGTAAAGAGGAGAGACAGAGGCTGTGGTCAGACTGCAGGGTTGGTGTGGTCTGCCCCCTGCTCTAAGTACTCCATTGCAGTTTGTAACAGAGAGTTTTAATCATACATCCCACCCTGAAGCGGCCTCACTGCACGCTCACCCCATGGTCAGATTATTGCTGCACGGCAACCATGGAGTGGGTGGTCGGGTGGCTTCTTTTTAAAAAATTGTCTTTTGCATATTTGCATAACCACTTATTTGATGCACTGCTCTGTTTTGACAGCTGGAGAAGGCTGCCTTCCCCTCTGAAAAAAAATCATATTTTCAATTAACCCCTTCCCCACCCTGTGTGCTGCAAAACTGTAGGCAGAGGAACCGGCATGAAAAAAGACAAAGGAGGCTTCTCAGCCTGCCCTTACCTCCCCTCCCCCACCTCAGAGGACAGCTGAAAGCTTGCTGATGTGCACAAAGATGTGGTTATGTACACATTGCTAACTGACTTTAAAAAAGCAGCAAAAATGGAACAGAACAATCAGACTTCCCAACTGGATTGAGCTCGCACCAGGGGAGTTCAGACATCTGGAAATGTGGGGTGAAAGCACTGATATCTGTAAATGCCGGACTTTCCCCGGTGCTTGGTTACTCCGCTTCCAAACCGGGGCAGAATGGGGTAGCAACAACTGGGGGACAGAAGGTAGCTGTTGCTGTCTCTTTAAACCTGCAAAGGTATCACAGTGATATCGGCACAAACTGCTTGTGTGACCGCAGCCAGAGACAGGATCCTGACTACAACTCCAGCTGAGAGAGAGAGTAAAACTAAGTGTGGAACTTCCAAGAAGGAGGAAACTGTCCTGAGAGTAGCAATCTGGAGACAGAAAAGGAATGACAGTTAACAGGAAAGAAGGTGCTGACCTCACTATCCTAATTGTCTTCTTGCTGCCCCCCTGCAGAGTCTTATTCTCTTCTTCTTTGTACACCAGACATTGCCTTTTCCCAACAGCAGGGAGTTCTCTCACAATAAAGAACTTCGATTTCTTTTCTAAGTAACAAGACTGAATGTGAAACTTATTCCTCAAGGAGCCAGACTACAGAATTCCACTGTGCAGAGATTCAGCTCAGCTTTCAGAGGGTTAGTCATTCCCCCATCAATTGCGCTGACTGAAATTGACTCCACCTCTGACTGAAATTGATTCTTCTGACTGAAATTGACTGGTGGGAGGGGGGAAGACTGACAAAGAAAATATCTTTGTTTCCCTCTCAGCCCAGGGAGATCAGTTCTGTATGGCAAAACAGCACCCAGGGGAAAGTTAAACCCCCTTGTTCCCCACCCCATGGCCCAGATCCAAACCAGAGTCCCACAGTTTTCCATTTAAAAAACACAGACGAGAGATCTTGTCCAGTATTTTTGCCTAGTTGTGCCTGCTGAGCTTCCAAAAATGAGGATGTGCATCCAGCCCCATCAACGCTGGAGCCAACAGGATCGGACTTCCAATGCCTCCAGATGCACGGAACTCCAGGAATGGCAAGGGACCGACCCCAGGCCCCCCTGAAGAACCCCACACCACAGACAAAGCTGACGGCCACAGCTCAGCACTTAGTGCAGCCCAGAGACACGCTCCCACCTTGGAGTTCCCAGACAAAGAAGGGGAGCCCCAAGAAAGGTGCCCCGAGCAGGAAGCAGAGTTATCTGACCCTGGCCCAACTCAGAAGCAACGGACCCCTGACTGGCCTGCAGGAAACAGCATCAGCTCACTTCAGAGCCCCAGTGGAGGTGACCCACACAATGGCAGGAATGGGCAGGGCGAGAGCGAGACCACGGGAGGCTCAATCCCAGCTGGTATGGGTTGGCCTGGCAACAGCCGACACCTGGATTAAGGGGGGAGGAGCGGATGGGGGAGCACAGGGGAGAAATAAAAAGAGCTCTCCAAGGATGGTTGAGGAGGAGAGTGGAGCTGGATGGGGGCCTGGAACAGATAGCATGCCAGAGAACGTCCCTAACAGTGGAGAAGGCAAGAGGTGCTTGAACCTCCTTCCCACAAACTCCAGCCTTTCTGAGGCCTGAGGAGGTCGCCCGGTCTGGTGGACGCGGAGAGGGCTTGAGGTGTGGTAGGCAGAGTGGACCCACATGCTGACAGTGTGGAATACAAACTACACAACATTCCCTGAGAAAGTAAAAAGGCAACAAATCCCACGAATTATCAAATGCATTTTAAAAAATCTTTTGAGTGCGATTTTTGAATGATCCCTGTGTATTGATAATTGTTTTCTTGTTGCTTTCACACTCTGAATAATTCATGATCAGTCCACTTCCAATGCACTTTGCCGATTGCTTGCACATGGATTTTATTCTGTTTCACTCAGTAAAATCCAGCTGCAAAGTGCAATGGAAGTTAATTGAAGGTGCATTATTTAGTGTGTGTAAAAGTGATTTTCATGTGAATCTTCTGCCATTTGTAAGTAAAGATGTGGGGGGGCTGTTGTGTTTTGTGTTGATGCTTTTTGTTTTGTTTGCTTGCAATCCAGTGAGGAGGAGGAGGAGGAGGGGGAGGAGATTGGATTTATACCCCGCCCTTCACTTGGAGTCTCAGAGCGGCTTACAAACTCCTTTCCCTTCCCCTCCCCACAATAGACACCCTGTGAGGCGGGTGGGGCTGAGAGAATTCTGACACAAACTGCCCCTTTTCAAGGACAGCTTTGCCAGAGCTTGTGACTGACCCAAGGTCACATCAGCAGGTGCAAGTGGAGGAGTGGGGAATCAAACCCGGTTCTCCCAGATTAGAGTCCGCACACTTAACCACTACACCAAACTGGCAGCGGCTTGAAAAGTGTGAGATCTGTTGAGGTTAAGTGGTGTGGTTAGTCCAGTCACCATGATGTAGCAGAGTGCTTAAATAAAGCTACAAATGCAGCCACATCACTTTACCAGTTTAGTCAGCTTACAAAGCTACACAGAGCCACATTGAAAGTTTAGAAGAGAAATGCTTCTTTCTTTTTTTGAGAAGTAAACTTTGGTCCCGTTCACACGAGGGGATTTGGGCCAGTAGTGGGACGGTTCGGGGGCGGAGCAAATGGCCGCGATCACACCACAACATCTGGGAAGCGTAGTGCTTCCGTCCCCGAACTGGCCCATCCACGCGATAAACCGCTCCAAGTTGGAACCACCTACCGAGGTGGTTCATCCCAATGGTGTGCCGCAAACCGGGAGTCTGATCGCCAGCGCATCCTTGCGCCGGCGCGTCCCCGGCTCCTAGGCGAACTGCGCATGCTCCGACATGCGCAGTTCCGCTGGCTCGCCGTCCGATTTGTGTTTTCTCCCCTGTGTCTGATCGTGCCGGGAAGAAAGGCGGCGCGGCCAGGGGATCCGTGGGATCCCGCCGTGCCGTTTCAACTTTGGCGCGGCTTTTAAAAGCCACGCTTTTTGGCGGCTTTTCCCCTGCCGTGTGGCAGGGCCCTTTGGATAGGAAAAAGCAAGGATGTGATAGAGGACTAACTTACTAGCTAAAGGATGGAGACAGATGGCAAGAGGCCCATCTGCCTCATGGTGTCAAGAGAGGACCACATCTCTCTCTCTTGGTGCGCACAGGTAGAGAGCTTGTCTTCATCTGAGTGAGAGAAAAGAACGAAGGGGAAATGGTCCCTGAGAACACAATCTGTATTTCAAATGGGACAGGGGCAGAAGAGTAAAGACAGGAAGAAAGGTCAAGGTGCCTATCTAGCTATCTAGCCTCTCTTTTGCAACTCAGTCTGGAGGTCTAAAGCAGGGGACATCACATTTGGAACTTCCAACGAGATCTACAGGTTGGAATAAATAATTCCTCTCCCATGCCTGCTGCATTTTCAAATAGGAGGGGGCCTCCACAGATTGAGAGCAGCAGAATAATACATCAGGCGGGACCTGGTGAAAGGGGGAGCAGAGATCCCCTTTGGCTGTCCAGAAGACTATGCTGAGAATCCTGGGACCAACGTGGGCAAAATCCAGGTGGGATCATGGGAGAGATCAACCCTAAAATCTTGCTGCGTCCAACCTATTGTACCTCGAAGTATTTAGCCAAATTAACTATAGTTTTCACCTTATGAGGAACTGTTTGCAAAAAAATACCCATCTGGAAAAAACTGCTGGCGTGCCTTTCTCCCCAAACCATAGAAGGCAAGCCAGGGACTCTCATTTGCATTG
This sequence comes from Gekko japonicus, assembly GCF_001447785.1. Taxonomy (NCBI): domain Eukaryota; kingdom Metazoa; phylum Chordata; class Lepidosauria; order Squamata; family Gekkonidae; genus Gekko; species Gekko japonicus. The sequence continues at coordinate 220,193 of NW_015165895.1, forward strand.
CAAACGAAAAACAACTTCTTTTTACAGCTCTGGAAATCCTCGCCTCCCCAAGAATGCCCTGGAGAAGTTTTGTGTGTTGTTGTTGTTGTTGTCCTTGCGAGGCCAGGCCTGTTTGTGCTGGGCCTCTGCCTGTCCCTTCCAGCCCTTGCCCGTTTCCGTTCATTAAGGTGGCATCCAAGGCCCCACCAAGGAGGTTCAGAGGGCAATTGAGCAATCGTTTTTCTCCCCGCTGCTCTCCTTTCCTTTTCCGGCCCTGCTCATTTTCTTGCTCTCTCCTTCTCCTCTCTCCTGCTCAGTCGCACAGCGATGGCCATTCAGCATCCTGGTTCATCTTGGCAACCAGCATTCCCCTTCGCAGAGGCATGAAAGCCCCAGAGCTGGCCCTGGTTAAATCTTCCCGAAATGAGCTGCAAAGAATCAAAGAAAGAGGAAGCTAATATGCAAGAGAAAAGAAGGATTTGTCCTGGTTTTAGAGCGCAGCACAGTGGAACTACTTCAGCTGTATCCGATTACCAGCCTGCCTTTTTTGCATTGAACTGAGCCAGTTCCTTCAGTCTGCAAGACCAGAGCAAGGCTGTTAATGACAGGACGTTTTGGAGGTCATTAATTCATAGGGTTGCCATAGGTTGGAAATGACCTGACAGCATAAAACACATCCACATATGCCGGTTCCTGGGGTTTAGAAGACCTAACAATCTCATAGAAATCACAGGTTTTGCCTCCCTAAACTTGTCGCAGAAGTGTGGTCAACAGCTCCGCCTCTGCCTTCTGCAAATATGATCCTCCCCCTTATGCTCCCCGCCCCCCACAAGCACCATATTGATAGTTTGCAAATTTTGCAGGAACGTACCAACTGGGGAAGAAGCATGTTGAAGGCTCTTCCAAAGGTGCTTCTGGGCTTGTACTCTGCTTTTGTTGTTGTTTAGAAATTATAACCATTTTTCATGGATGCACTTGAGAACAGTTCTGCAGCGCTGTGATTCTACAAGATAGCCAGTTGCTATTTGTCATCTCAAAGATTTGGGAGTAAGGCAGATGTGGGGAGACAAAGCTGAGAAAACACAAGATCTTGTTATTGAGTTGGGCCTGCCCATGTTTTGCCCTGGATCTTCCAGATAATTTAACCACATGCTAAAATGTTACTGCCAATGTGGGCATCATTTTGTGAGAAATGAAAAAAGGGACTTCAGATAAAGAAAATCTTGAATACCTTGCTTTAAAATGTAGTAGAAAAATATTGCTTGAAATCAATTGATTAATGTTTATTTTGAAACCAGACAGTAGGCCTGCACAAACAACCCAAAATTGAGATTAGGGACTTCTGGTCATGAATCATATAAATCCGGAAGTGCTTGGCTACATATAAAAATATAGTATCTGAACCTAAATGTTTGAGCAGGCTGGCTTAAAGAAAGAGGAGCTACTCTGGAGGGAGAGTTGACTGTTGGCTGGGAAGCAGAAGCACTATAGGGGTGGGGTAACTTTTAGACCACAAGATATGCTATCTCAACAGACCTTCTGGAGGGAGAGTTGATTGTTGGCTAAAAAGCAGAACAGCATGTGATGCCTCTAGGCGAACGGGATTGGAAGTCTGTACGTTTTGGTCACCAACCAGTGGGGGCCAAGACAGGGTTTTTTTTATTTTCCACACCCCTCTGGGATAGTATATATATCTGCTGATTAACTCAATTCGGTGTGTTCGGTTCTCTGAGCTGGGCACCCTGCTTGCAAGCTGTGAACTCAATAAAATATTCTGCTTCATTGAAAGAAGTCTGTCTCCAGAAGCTTGTTATTGGTAAGAAATAATTGCGTTGATAACAATTTCGTGGTCACACAGGAAGAGTCATCATTGCATCGCTGGGGTCAGCCATCCCCTCCATTTTTCCTCCCACCTGTCCAGTGGCAGCGGGGGAAGCGGGCTGACAGAGGGAGGTCTACCACTAATCTAGGAAACCTGGCATCCCTAAGTGACATCCTACCTCTCTGTTATGGAGAAGGAGAAGAAGAAGGAGAAGAGGAGGAGATTGGATTTATACCCCGCCCTTCACTCGGAGTCTGAGAGCAGCTTACAATGTCCTTTCCCTTCCCCTCCCTGCAACAGACACCCTGTGAGGTAGGTGGGGCTGAGAGAGCTCTGAGAGAACTGCTCTTGGGAGAACAGCTCTGAGAGAACTGTGACTGGCTCAAGGTCACCCAGCTGGCTTCATGAGGAGGAGAGGGAAATCAAACCCAGTTCTCCAGATTAGAGTCCGCCGCTCTGAACCACTTCACCAAGCTGGCCCAATTGGAAGGGGCTTTTTCTCCAAAGGAAAAGCCACTTAGGCTAGAGGAAGGTTTCAGATTTGACTTATCAGAGTTATGTGAAACAAGCCAATTCTCTCCAAGGAAGAAAACTCAAATCCCCAAAAGTCTGAGGAATTGTAAGGGTCAAGAAGCGACAGTTAGAACCGGATATGGAACAACTGATTGGTTTAGCATAGGAAAAGGAGTACGACAAGGATGTATATTGTCACCTTGCTTATTTAATTTATATGCAGAGTACATCATGTGAAATGCTGGCCTGGATGAATCACAAGACGGAATTAAGATTGCTGGGGAAAAGATCAACAACCTCAGATATGCAGACGATACCACTCTAATGGCAGAAAGTGAAGAGGACCTAAAGAGCCTCATGCTCAGAGTGAAAGAGGAGAGCGCAAAAGTGGGCTTGAAGCTCAACATCAAAAGAACTAAGATTATGGCATCCGGCCCCATCACTCCTTGGCAAATAGAAGGGGAAGTCGTGGAAGTAGTGACAGACTTCACGTTCCTGGTATCCCAGATCACCACAGACTGTGACAGCAGCCATGAAATTAAAAGACGCCTGCTCCTTGGGAGGAAAGCGATGGCGAACCTAAACAGCATGATAAAAAGTAGACACATCACCCTGCCAACAAAAGTCCACATGGTCAAAGCAATGGTATTCCCAGTAGTCAGGTATGGCTGCGAGAGTTGGACTATAAGGAAGGCCGAGCGCCGAAGAATAGACTATTTTGAACGATGGTGCTGGAGAAGACTCTTGAGAGTCCCTTGGACTGCAAGAAGATCAAATCAGTCAATCCTAAAAGAAATCAACCCTGACTGTTCCCTGGAAGGCCAGATAATGAAACTCAAATACTTTGGCCACCAAATAAGAAGGGAGCCCTCCCTGGAGAAGACCCTGATGCTGGGAAAGATTGAAGGTCAAAGAAGATGGGGACGGCAAAGGATGAGATGGTTAGACAGTGTCATAGATGCAACAAACATGAAATTGAGCAAACCTCAGAGGACAGCAGAAGTAGGCTTGCCAAGTTCCCCCAGGGGGCCGGGAAACCCCCGCCCAAGAGGCCCGTTACCTGCCGGTGGCGGATCAGGCCCCTGGGGGAACCCCACCCCCAAAGCACGTGACATGCCCGGCATCAGCACATCACCCAGAAGTGATGCAATCACTTTGGGCACGCTGGGGGCAGGGCCTCAATCATCCGAGGGAAAACTCTATGGATGGACTCCCGGAACAAGACTGGACTCCCCCGATCCTCAACAGGTGAGGACTTGGCAACCCTAGGCGGAAGACAGGAAGGCCTGGCGTGATCTGGTCCATGGGGTCGTGAAGAGTTGGACTCGACTGTGCGACTGAAAAACAAAAGGCGAGGACTGAGAATACTTAATGAAGAATCACCTCCATCTCTCCGACAAGTAATTCACAGCCTTCTTTGAAGGAAGCCATGATGGATACATGGACAGAAAGCCAATACCTAAGGCTGTAATGTAGACAGGTCCAAAGAGTGAGATGAAAGAACACGAAAGCGAAATAGTTTGTGCTGTGTTCGAGGGCAAATACGTACAAGTTTTATGCCAGCACGGGTATCATTCTTCCCCCCCCCCCAAAGAATTTTTGGAATTGTTGTCTGTGCTGATGATTCTCTGTTGGAAATACCTGGCTTCCCCTCATAGCACTATTGTTTCCTAGAGAGACAAATAATGAACCAGTTTAAGTCTATAGTGCAAAGATCCTTCAGAGACACTAAGGAAATGTAGCCAGGCTTAAGAATGCAATTGTGCAAACAAGCTCAATTGACTCGTTCTGCATAATCCGCCTGGAGTCCCAGTGAGAGAGGTGGACTATAAATAACGTTAAGGGGATTAAAAATAAAAAAATTGCAGATAAGCCCAAAACAGAATTGGAATGCTGCTGCTGCTGCTGATTATTATTATTATTATTATTATTATTATTATTATTATTATTTGATGATGATGATGATTATTATTATTATTATTATTATTCAATTATTTTCCAAAAAGCTCTGTTAATCTCTCACAGCAAAAGCAAAAAGAAGTCTTGGGGCATTGCAAACACAATGAAATACCAGATATCTAGGCCTCTGACACATGACAACAAAAGGAAATCTGGCAAAGCACCTCAATGAGATATGTCAGGTTAATGACATCTGGTGTTGCTAGCAAGGGAACGTTAAACAAGGTAGCAACGCAGGCTAAGAAAGACGCCACCCGACCCATTAAATGCCAGAATTCTCAAAGTGTGCCAAGCTTTCCTAGTATGCCTGTTGCTTCCATTATCGTCTTATCTTTCCCAGAACCTCTCAGTCTGTGTTTGTATTGTAGTTCAGGGTGGATTAACATCAACTGCAGGCAATGCTTATGTGACCATATGGTAGCCAGGTTGTTTTTTCCCCCTCTCCCACTTCTTGACATTTCAAACCAGAATATATGAGACTCGATCTGAACAAATTCCCATTTAACAGGCCCAGCTGCATACAAAAAGAGCCTTCCAGAAAGCTCTGCTTGGCTGCCAGTCCGTCACTGACCCCCCCCCCTAACAAATGGCAGAGTCCTTTTTTTTTAATACCAAGAGTCTGCAAAACGATGACTACAGTTAGATTTCACAAAGGTGCATTTCAATCAGAAATCGATGCTACCATCAACCTGTGATCCTATGAAGAGTTACTCCAGTCTACATCCATTTATTACGATGGGCTTAGACTGGCGTAACTCTGAATAGGATTGCACTATAAATCACCTACAACCTAGGCCAGTTTTATGCCAGTTTATCTATTCATGGCTTCCTTCCAAGCATCCTCAGAAAAGCCCTGAGCATCCCATCAGAGTGCTCCGTGAAAGTACCCTGCAGCCCTCTCTTCTAGAACTCTTTTGAGGACTTTTATAATTCTGTGGAGTTCATTCGCGCAATTACTCCTTACATTAGAGAAGAAGTCATGCAGTCAGGGGAATGTTCGCATGAACAGTCTCTTCCAACTCACACCAACCTTCAGAGGCTATTCTCATTGGGAGAATACAGCCCATAAACATGGCTATTGTCCTGATCTGGATAGCCCAGGCTAGCCCAATCTCATCAGATCTTGGAAGCTAAGTAGGGTTGGCCCTAGATAATATTTTGATGGGAGGCCTTCAAGGAATCCCAGGAGTGTGACACGGAGGCAGGCAATGGCAAACCACCTCTGAACGTCGCTTGCTTTGAAAGCCCTGTGGGGTCACCATAAGTCAGCTGTGATTTGATGGCACTTTCCACCACCAAACATGTTTATTGGCAAAGGGAAGGTAGCACGGTATAGCCTGATCTCATTAGACCTTGGAAGCTAAGCAGGATCAGATGGGAGGCTGCCAAGGAAGACGCTGCAGAGGAAGGCAATGGCCTACCACCTCTGCTTCTCATTTGCCTCGAAAGCCCCTTGCTGGGAGAAGGTAAGCAGGGTTAGTCCTTGGATGGGAAACCATCAAGGAATACTCTGCAGAGGAAGACCATGGCCTCTGCTTCTCAGTTGCCTTGAAAGCCCCTTGCTGGGGTCAACTACCATAAATTAGTTACAACTTTGACATAAGTAAACATGGTTATTGGCAGTGTTCCCTCTAAGCCGAGTTAGTGTGAGCTAGCTCACAGTTCTTTAGCCTCCGGCTCACAGATTTTTGTCTTCGCTCAGGAAGGGATGGCTCCAGAGCAAACTGATTTATGCAGTAGCCAAATCACTGGCTCACAACTTTAATGCCAGTAGCTCACAAAGTAGAATTTCTGCTCACAAGTCTCCACAGCTTAGAGGGAACATTGGTTATTGGATAGCATGGTCTGACAGAGGAGGTAGTGGCTCAGTGGTAGAACACATCTTCTGCGTGTGGAAGGTCCTAGAATCAATGATTGTCTTTTCCATTAAAACCGTCCCAAGTAACAGTTGGGTGAGTCTTTTCCCCGTTTGGAGAGCTGGAGCCATTTCAGAGTATTCACTGCCAAAGGACATAGTGATGGCTGCAAGCATAGATGACTTTAAAAGGGGGTTAGACAGATTCATGGAGGAGAGGTCCATCAATGGCTACTAGCCATGGTGACAGAAGGGAGCCTAAATGCAGAGAGGCAGCAAACTTCTGACTACCAGCGCTGGGAAGCAGCATCAGAGGAAAGCCTCCACCTCTCTGCCCTGTTTGTTTAGCCAATGGATTGTCTAATGTATGGAATAGTATACTGGACTAGGTAGACCACTGGTCTGGTCCAGCAGGGCTCAGCGTATGTTCTTATGTTCTTAGTAGATGATACTGTGCTAGACAGAGAGCAGTGGTCTAATTCAGTATAAGATCTTCATGCTTCCCTGTGAGCTTCCTCCATCCTCTGACCAGTCACATGGCTAAAGATGTGGTACCTGGATGCTAGCATTCCTTCATCACTTTTACATCAGTTTCACAACTGATTGGAGGGACGTCCTGAGAAGATATCAAAGACCTTCCTTTGATGTGGCAGCTCCATAAGAATTGCACCGTCGCCCTGACCTGGATAGCCCAGGCAAGCCCGATCTTGTCAGATCTTCGAAACTAAGCAGGGTCAACTCTGGCAAGTACTTGAATGGGAGACCTCCTTGAAATACTGGAGGCAGGAGGCGGAGGCAGGATTTATTCAGCCACCTCTCTGAATATCCTCCAGGACCTCAGTAGGGGTCAGTCACCAGCAGTCACCATGACTTCCAGGTGCACACACACTCACACACATGCACATATTTAAAAGATATAATCTCCCCCACACACAAATTGCCAAAGACCAACACCTGGAAAAGTTCAAAAGATGTTCCGTTTATCTGAGGAGCAGTAACTCACAAAAGTGACTACCCTGCCACAAGTTTTGTTAGTCTTTCAAATGCTCCTGGACTCTTGCTGTTTTCAGATCTGAAGAAGTGAGCAGTGACTCAGAAAGGCTTCTACCCTGCCACAAATGTTGTTAGTCTTTCAGGTGCTCCTGGACTCTTGCTCTTTTCTGCTGCTACAGACAGACAATCACAGCGACCCATCTTGATCTATCTGTATGTCACCAGTGAATTCAACATGTTAACTCAGAACTATTCAGCTCCTGAACATGGAGGTTGCGCTTCTGTCAGTTTGGTGTAGTGGTTAAGTGCACAGACTCTAATCTGGGAGAACCGGGTTTGATTCCCCACTCCTCCACTTGCACCTGGCTGGGTGACCTTGGACAAGCCGTAGTTCTGATAGTTTCTGTCAAGAGCTCTCTCAGCCCCACCTACCTCACAGGGTGTCTGTTGTGGGGAGGGGAGGGGAAAGGAGTTTGTAAGCCGCTCTGAGACACCTTTGGGTAGTGAAGGGTGGGGTTCATCCAATCTCTTCTTTTCTTTTTCTTAACTCAGAACTATTCAGCTCCTGAACATGGAGGTTGCACTTCTGACTGTCACGGGTTGGTAGCTGCGGATCAACATGTATGTATCTAATCCTTTTAAAAGCCATTTATGCCAGTAGTCATTGTGACATTCATAAATATTATTTATCTGCCATGTCATCCCATATTAATGTTAACATTTACCCAAGTCTAGCCCTTCGGGCACGATGACATTAAATGCAAAAAAACAGATTTAGCAGGGTTGGCGGGGGCAGGGCAGCAGTCAGTATTACCTGCTTTTTAAGAGTTCATTTTAAACTATACGGGAGATGTGATAAAAAGGAAACCATCTGGCTATCAAAGGGGGGGGGATTGTCACCCGGCTGCAGCCACGGAAACTCCCCTGTTGCATTCAAGATCAGATCCTTAGGAGCTGTGCATTCACTCGCTCAGGCTGAGAACGGATTTCATGGGTAATTATGGAGATCAAAGCAGTCCGGGGATGTTTTTTTCTAAAGTAGACCAGCTAGTCACTGTAGAATGAAAAGGGGTCTCACTTCCGTGCCATGATTAGCAAACGCGATGGGAAAATAGACTAAGAAAGTAGCTCAGGGGTACCATTTTGGAAAGGCTGCAGTGGAGGAAGAGAAGGAGTATTATGAACTGGATCTGACGGTGAACTTAGGAGTTTTATCTTACCAGCTTTTTAATGGCCTGCTTCTGGTTTATGCCAAGGCCTGGATAGCTCAGGCAAACCTGATCCCGTCAGAGCTTGGAAGCAAAGCAGGGTCAGCCCTGGCTACCATTTGGACGGGAGACCTCCAAGGAATACCAGGGGCGTGACATGGAAGCAGGTGATGGCAAACCACCACTCAGTGTCTCTTGCCCTGAAAACCCTACAGGGTCACAGTAAGTCCGCTGTGACTTGATGGCACTTTCCTCCACCACCTCTGGTTTATGGATTGTTTTTATGCTGCTTATATCTAGACTTGCCAACTTCTGCTTGGAAAATACCGGGACAATAGAGGGTGGAGCCAGGGGGGCAGGGTTTAGGGAGGGGAGGGACTTCAGCAGGGTACCATGACATACAGTCTGCCCTCCCAGGCAGCCATTTTCTCCAGGGAAAGTAATCTCTCTCATCTGGAGATCAGTTATAATCCTGGGAGATCTCCAGACACCACCTGCAGGCTGGCAACCCTACTGATGTCCAATGGCTTGGGGGTTTTTTTAAATGGCTTTTCCCACATTGTTACATGGTTTTAATTGTAGGCTGCCTCAAGCAGGACTCCGAAGAGGTGGCAAAGAAATGTCACAGAATAGTTTTCTCCTCAATTTTCCCCTTCCTGCTGTACCTTCCCACCCCTAAAGATTTTTCCTGAGGACTGGGGGACCTCATATAGATATAGATAGGGACTCCGGGGCAAGTGATGCTCTGTATTCTTGGTGCTTGGGGGGGGGGGGCAACAGTGGGAGAGCTTCTAGTGTCCTGGCCCCACTGCTGGACCTCCTGATGACACCTGGTATTTTTGGCCACTGTGTGACACAGAGTGTTGGACTGGATGGGCCATTGGCCTGATCCAACACTGGCTTCTCTTATGTTCTTATGGACCCTTGGAAACAAGCAGAAGGCCACATAAGGGAGAATAGGCAGACCTCATTTCTGTCCTCACTGGCTCGTGGTCTCCTGTGGATGGTGTATGACAGGGGGTCCCCAACCTTTTTGAGCCTGCAGACCAATGCTCCCTCTAAGCTATGGAGTCTTGTGAGCAAAAATTCTGCTTTGTGAGCTACTAGCACTAAAGTTGCCAGCAAGTGATTTGGCTACTGCATAAATTAGTTTGCCCTGGAGGCTGGAGCCATCCTTCCTGAACTGAGACAAAAACGTGTGAGCCAGAGGCTAAAAAACTGTGAGCTAACTCACACTAACTCAGCTTTGACACCCTTGGAATTCTGGCACAGCATGGTGGGCGCAACCACAAAATGGCTGCCACAAAATGACTACTGCAGGAGGCGGAGCCAGCCACAAAATGGCTGCCACAGCTTATCTTCAGTCGCACAGCAAAGATCCTTGTGCTGTGGTGGCAGCTGCTGCCAAACCAACATATCTTTAAAAACCTGCACAGCCAATTGAATCACCAGTGGCCAATCAGGAGCCTTGCTGGGTAAAAGAAGAGAAGAAGAAAAGGTTTTTATACTTCACTTTTCTCTGCCCTAAGGAGTCTCAAAGTGGCTTACAATCCCCATCCCTTCCTCTTCCCACAACAGGCACCCTGTGGGGTAGGTAGAAGAAGAAGAGTAGGTTTTTGTGTCCCACTTTTGTTAAGACGCTGAACTGCAGGCTGGGGAAGGTCGGTAGTTCAGCAGTTCGAGACCCGGGTGCCACAAGACGGAGTGAGCTCCCGTCTCTAGCTCCAGCTCCTGCCAACCTAGCGTTCGAAAGCAAGAAATTTCAAATAGATAAATAGGTACCACTTCAGTGGGAAGGTAACAGCGTTCCCTGCGCCTTGGTGTTTAGTCATGCCGGCCACATGACCACAGAAACGTCTTCGGACAGCGCTGGCTCTTCGGCTTTGAAACGGAGATGAGCACCGCAACCCTAGAGTCGGATTCAACTGGCTTTCGAGCAAGGGAACCTTTACCTTTTTTCACCTTTCTCTATGCTAAGGAGTCTCGAAGAGGGTTACAATCACCTTTTCTTTCCTTTCCCCACAACAGGCACCTTGTGAGGTAGGTAGGGCTGAGAGAGTTCTGGGAGGATCGTGACTGACACAAGGTCACCCAGCAGGCTTCATGTGGAGGAGGGGGGGAATCAAATCCAGGTCTCCAGATTAGAGTCCGCCACTCTTAACCACTCCACCACACTGGCCTGACCTGGCCCCGCCCACTTTCTAAAAACACCTGGTGGGCACCAAGAAATGTGTCTCTAGGAACTACAGTGCCCACAGGCACTATGTTGTGGACCCTTGATGTATGGGATCCCAGAAAAAGTTAGAAGGGCATTTCTTGTCCCTTCTTGCTGCACCCCCCGCACACACACACAAAAACATACACACTGCCTCCCACTCCCCTCTTCTTTGCACATGAACAGGGATTCCCCTGAATACATACACGTGGTGTAGTTCGGCCCAAAGGCTCCACCCACTTCACCTCAGGTACAGAAAGCAAAAGCAAGAAGAGCTCAGTCCATGCCAAGTGTGCCCGCAGCAGACTTTCCTTTCGGGTCTCTCGCCCCTTGTAAAAGATCGAGCTCCAAAGTGGCAATATGTATTTTTAACCATATCTCTGGCTTCGGAACAATTTCCCATTATAACTCCCGTTTTGCTCGCTCGTGAACTTTCTGAATTATTCCCCTTTTGACCTTCAGACTGAGCAAAGTCCCTCAGCCAATTTTGATTTATGAGAGGAGGAGAGACAGAGAAAATCAAAAACACTTTCCACTGCTGCGGCAAATATAAAATTTCTTACCCGGTCCAGAATTAGTAAGTCATTGCACAGCTGAGAAACCACTTTCGGAAGAGGGGGAATCCATCAGTGCAGGGCTCGGAGTGGTTGGACTAATGCATCCTCTTGAAATGGTCTTGGTAATAGGAGAAGGCTTCAGGCTAAAAAGGAGTGTAGATTGTCGATGGGCTGCTTTGGGCACATCTGAATGGTTTTAGCTTTGTAGACCATTACTGTTTACCTTTTGACCTGGGTGAGGTACTCACGGCTATTATGGACAATCTTTGCCTAGATCAGGGATCCCCAACCCTTTTGAAATCATGGGCACCTTTGGAATTCTGACAAAGGGTGGTAGTTGCAACCTCAAAATGGCTGCCACAGGAGGCAGATCAAACACACAGAGTAAGCTCAAGTGCAGGGGAGAAGAGGGGTAGTTTTAAAAATACACTTGGGGAAAAGGAATGAGAGAGAGAAAAAACACTGGTGGTTGCTGTTACTGAGAAAAAATTATTTTAATTTGCTCTGTCAATCAGATCCTCAGTGGCCAACCAGAAGCTAGGCTTGCCAAGTCCCCCGGGGGGCGGGGAAACCCCCGCCCCAGAGGCCCGTTCCCTGCCGGCGGCGGATCGGGCCCCGGGGGGAACTCCACCCCAATGAGCACGTCACCCGGAAGTGACGTGACCACGCCAGGCACGCTGGGGGCAGGGCCACGGTCATCCGAGGGAAAACTCTATGGTTTTCCCTCGGATGGTCATGGCCCCGCCCCCAGCGTGCCCGGCATGCCTGTGTCACTTCCGGGTGACGTGGATGTGGCGCGCGCTCCAGCCGCAAGCCGGGAGTCCCCCGCTGCAGCTCAATTCTCACTTGGCAACCCTATCAGAAGCCCTGCTGTGCAAGAGCCTCATTTGGCACACCCACCTTCTACAAACACTGGGGGGGCACCAAGAAAGGAGTTTGTGGGTGCCATGGTACACACACCACATTGGTTAGATCCACCACAGTTCTAAATTGAACACATGAAGTTGTTTTGTACTGAGTCAGACCAGGTCAGTATTGTCTACTCTGACTGGCAGGGTCTCAAGAAGAGGTCTTTCACGACTCCTACTACCGATCCTTTTAACAGAGATACCCAGGATTGAAATTGGAACCTTCTACATGCAAAGCAGATGCCCTACCACTAAGCCATGATATCTCCCCAGATTGTACCATCGTCCTGTCTTTGGCCAGACTTTGATACTATGAGCCATGAATGCTGGCTGAGTGACATGGTGAGGATTTGTTGGTTTTAAAGCAACTTAAACTAATTTTTCTTGGAAATTTAATTCAAAGAATCTTGATGGATCCAGCTTCTGTATCGTTGGGCCTGAGGTGAAGGCAGCCTCTATCTAGCAAGAACGCGTCTCCTCATCCGTAAGGATTCCATGTTCAAGAAGTAATTTAAAAATCAAAACATCACTTGGCTTGCAGTACCTATTTCTTCTGAAGTTGCACAACCAATGCAATTGCATTGAAATTTGTTCTCAATTAAATATGAGCTGTGTTTCAACGATTTGCAATTGTGCGGTTGATGATATTCAACAGGGCAGCCATTAGGGCAGCGACTGTTGTCGATTCACACTCAAAATTGGATGGATGGCTTGGATCATGAGCAGTTCATACATCATTTATGCTACTCCAAACTCCCTGGATCAAACTACAATGCCCAGCTGGCTGTGCAAGAACAGGCAACATGTTTGTGATCCTGTTTTAACACACGCATTTAATACAAAGACACTCATCTTTAGGTTTCAGATAGTTAAAATGGGGAAGCTGGAATACTAGAGAGACAAGTCACACTCTTTACCACTCCCACTAACCATCAGCCAGTCTTGATTAGGGCCCATGGCTCAGGGGTAGAGCATCTGCTTGTCATGCAGAAGATCCCCAGTTCAATCCCCATCACCTCCAGTTAAAAGAATCTGGTAGCAAAGGATGCAAAAGAGACCCTAGAGAGCAGCTGCCAGTCAGAGTAGACAAGACTGACCTTCATAGACCAGTGCCCTAATCCCTGATCATCCATTCAAGACTCCCAGGTGGGCTCAAGTCTTAAAAATAGTAGTCTAATAATATTGTGTAGACCGGTTAAGAGTATAGCCTCAAACAGGGGGTCCCCAACATGGTGACCCTGGGCGCCATCCTGGCCAACTGTTTTTAGAAAGTGGGCAGGGCCAGATAGGGCTTTTCCCCAGCAAGGCTTCTGATTGGCTATTGGAGATCTGATTGGCTGTGCAGATTTTTTCTAATGTTGCTCTGGCAGCCGCCGCCACCGTAGCACAAAGATCTTCACTGTGTGGCTGAAGTTAAGCAATCATTTTGTGGCTGGCTCCACCTCCTGCAGCAGCCATTTTCTGGGAGGTTTTTTTTTAAAAAAAATTATTGCTTTTCTAAACTACACACCTATAGGGTTTGGGGATGGGAACCAACTAAAACTACGAGTAGCAAGAGATTGTTAATACAATTGTTTAAAGTAAGGATAATTCCCTATTGTCAAAGTAGTAATACATGAGAGTTAATACAATAGTTATATAAAAGATTGAGCGAGTGTTCACAAACAAATTTGGTTAAAGTGTATGCTTCTTAGTTCAGGATTATTAGTTCCTGATAATTATCAGACCATTAGAGTTTCATTATTTTACTTATTTCCTTCCTCTACACTTCTTTTCAAAGTCCTTTTTATTTTTAGGGGGCTTAGGAGCCATAGCCCCTAGTTCTGCTTCAAAATCTAAGGATTCAGTTGACAAAGAGTTGGTAGAACTTTCCTCAGTTTTATCTTCTTTTTCTGCATCCTTGTTGTCCTCCAGTTTCTCAGATCTACCTTTATCTTGTTGGTGCTCAAGAAATTTTTTCACTTTGAAGACAGAGTCAATTTTTTCTTTTTTTGCCGTTGAAGTTGAAAGTAAGCCCTTCCAGGGTTAACCATCTGTATGGGGTGTTGTGCTCCTGAAGAAACTGTGCCAGGTCTCTGTACTGTCCTCTTTTTCTGATCTCAGATGGAATGTCTTTTAAATTTTTAGTTTGTTCTCCTTGGATTTTCAAAACAGTTCCACTTGTCGCTTTCAGGATTAAGTCTCTTGTTGACCTTTTTGAGAATGTAACAAATATTTCCCCGGGCAGCTTATTTTTCTTTATATATTCTGGATATGTACGGTATACGATATCCGTGTTATTTTGTATCGCTTCTGCTGTTAAGCCTACCACGGGAGCCAGTTCTTTGCTTAAAATCTCTTTCAGGTTTTCACCTTTCTACTCAGAAATGTTCTGAAATCTCAGGACATATGCTGATTTTTCCATTTAGAGGGATAGCAATTGGTGATTCTCAGAGATTTTTTCTTTTCCCACCACCTCCAGTCTTTGTTAAAACTTTTTGGACTTCAGATCAACTTTTTTCAGCTTCTTATTTATCTTCTCTGTTTTTGCTGAAGTATCTTGAAGCTCCTTGTGCATCAAATCCGTTTTCTGGTTGAGAGTGGTCATCTGGTCCACTAGAGGGCTCAGGGCTGTAGCAATCATTTTGGAGAAGTCTGTGGCTGTTTCCGGTTTGGTAACCGGAGACGATGAGCTGGCTGCTCCTGTAACTTTTGCTTTTGCCACCATTTTTTCTACACGCTGTGTCATTGTTTAAACTTAATAGGAAGTTTTTAAAAGTCTCTTAAAGCCTCTTTAAGTCTGGAAATATCGCTTTGTTGCTAATCTGCATCTCACACCATCATTATTCCCTCTTTTCAAGCCGCCCTCGCTTCCCACTTTACAGTCGGTTTGGAATGGGGAATTCCCCCCCGCCGCTTGTTTGGGGCTTCAGGTTGGCTTTACTACCAACAATCAAGTGGAGACTCGCTAAATCATAAGTTTGCTCCCATTCATACTAGTGTTCATTTCTGTGGTAGGGAAGATCGATTCAGGAGGGACTCTTGCGCGCTCGGTCCGGTGTGCACCTCTAGGTACCATTGCTGGCTCCGTCCCGTGAGGACCTATTGGGGCAAAAAGCTATCTCTATCTCTTGACATCCCACCTTGGGAGAGGCACCTCTCACACCCCAGACTGCAATCCTCCTACAAAGGGTTGCAGGGGTCCAAGATCAACTTGGACCCCTCCCCATCGGCACGTTTGCGGGCCGCTCACATCAGAGCAACGATGGAGTGCACCAATGTTCCCTCTAAGCTGTGGAGTCTTGTGAGCAAAAATTCTACTTTGTGAGCTGCTGGCATTAAAGTTGTGAGCAAGCATTTTGGCTACTGCATGTATTAGTTTGCTCTGGAGCCCTCCTTCCTGAGCTGAGACAAAAATTTATGAGCTGAAGGCTAAAAAACTGTGACCTAGCTCACACTAACTCAGCTTAGAGGGAACACTGGAGTGCACCCACTTGCAAGTCGCCAAAAACCGGAAACCTTCTGGCAGTTTTTTTGTGGCTCCACCTACCATGCCATGTCAGAATTCCAAAGGTGCCGCAGGCTCAAACTGATTGGGAACCCCTGGGCTAAAAGTGTGCAGTGCAGGAACTAAGCAAGGGAGGGTCTTTTCAGTGCCCAGGTGGGAAACCTCATGGGACCTCTACGTATACCAGTGTGACAAAAAGTAGGACATCAGTTTCTAACTTTTCCACTGAGAGAAAGAGAAAGGGAACTTTATAGTTCCCCATACACATCGAGTCTAGCTGAAATAATATTCAGCAATGTATTGGAAGGTTATTTATGCAATGTGGTTCTCTTTCATCTTTAACTGCATATTATTGTCCATGCACAGTACATCTGGGTACCAGCTGCAGGGATTATCTCTTGTCAATGCACATCATTTCTTCTAACTCAGGGACAATTCATAGAGTGCAGAAACTGCTGAGGTATGTCTGGATCCCTCGCTGCTCTGCCAGCATCTCAAAGAAAAAAGCCACGTGGTGGAGACGGTTGATGTGGCTTCTTGAAACAGATGTTATCAGAACAAATACCCCCCTGGCAATGCGCCTTTGAAAAGAAAGCAGCTGAATATCGTAATGCCCTCGTATAGAGCCGTGATGTGGCTTCAATTGGAATACTGTGTGCAATTCTGGTCATCATATCTCAAAAGAACATTCCAGTGAAAGTACAGAAGAGGGCAACCAGGATGAGGAAGATGTTGAAGCACCCTTCCTGTGAGGGAGGTTTGCTGTTTTCCATATGCCATAAGATCCTCATGCATAACCCAGTTAAAACCAGGATTGACCTAGAAAATTAGTTATAGGTGATATTTTGGGTGCAATACAATTGTTCCGCCTATCCTATATTTTTAGGGTGTTCATTAAAAACATATTGTGTTTTATGTCTTTTGGGTGATTACCAGGTTTCTCCCAAATTGTTTCCCTAAATGATTTGTTATCCAAGTATTGCCCTTCAATATATTTCCAGTCTGCCTGGAAAGTACAGCTGTGTTGTTTGATAAAACCCAGTAGGGTTGTGGCTTCATAATACATGCTAAGATCAGGTATGGGTAGTCCTCCCTTGTCTTTACATCTTCTTAAAGTAGCAAAACCTATTCTTGGTTTCTTCTTGTTCCTTATAAATTTGGAAAAGGTACCTTACCACAATTTCAATAGGGCATTTGCAATTACTGATTAGGCTGTTGGTTCCCTTCCTTGAATGCAACGAGTTGGCAACAGTGAT
This sequence comes from Gekko japonicus, assembly GCF_001447785.1. NCBI lineage: Eukaryota > Metazoa > Chordata > Lepidosauria > Squamata > Gekkonidae > Gekko > Gekko japonicus. The sequence goes on from NW_015165895.1 coordinate 236,945, forward strand.
CCTTGCAATGGTCACCTCGAGACTGGATTACTGTAATGCCCTCTACAGGGGCTGCCCTTGTCCCAAATCCAGAAGCTGCAGCTGGTGCAGAATGCAGCTGTAATATATCCAGTCAGACCGCGTGGCCGGCTAGGGCTACACACAGTCAAGCACAAACGTCGAGCTTCGCTCTTAGAGACAACAAGGGGCGGGACCCGCGATACTCGCGGGGGGGAGGGACCTCCACACATGAGGCAAAGGAGGAAGCAGGAGGAGGAGGTAAGTTCCCCCCCATTCCGCCGGTTCCTCCCCCGTCTCCTCCACCCCCCCTCCAACCCCTGCTCGATCTCCCCTCCTTGCCTTCCCCCCCCGGCTCCAAAGCGAGGCCCGAGTGGCAACAGCTCGGGCCTCACTGTCCTTCCCGGCCCCCCCGCTGCCTCCAAAGCGAGGCCCGAGTGGCAGCGGCAGCGAGGGAGTTCACAGAGCGTCCCCGCGCATGCGCAGCGGATGCTCTGTCACTTTGGGGGGGATTTAAGTATCCCCCAATATTTTTTTCAGGTTTTTAGATTTTTGTGCACACCTGGGGACTGCCCCAAGTGTGCACAAAAATCTCCCTCCCCCCCAGGTGGACTTCAGTATTAGTTATATGGATAGACTATGCAGATCCTAGCCCGCACCAATCAGGGGACTAGGTCCCGGCCGTGAGCCTATGGAACTCTCGGCCCCTGTAAATAACCTTTTGGGAAGTGGGGGGGTGTTATGGGTGGTGGTTTCACCGGGAATATAAGCCGGCCTGCGAGCCGGCAAAAGCTGTCTTGTTCCTGATTGAATAAAGTACGCTTTGCTGAAATCTCTCTCCGTCTGCGTTCTTTTCAGCAGCAGAATGTTATTGTGTCTTCCCATGCAGGAACACATTCAGCCCACCCTAAAAGCACTGCACTGGCTGCCTACAGCATACCGGATTCAGTTCAAGGTGCTGGTTATTACCTTTAAAGCCCTTTATGTCCAGGGACCTACATACCTGAGGGACCGCCTTTCCTCATATGTCCCCCAGAGAGCGCTGCGATCGGAGACCCAGAATCAGCTGATCCTCCCGACTATCAAGGAGGCCAGGCTAGCGACAACGAGAGCCAGGACTTTCGCGGTGGCGGCTCCAGTCTGGTGGAATGAGTTCCCGGAGGAGACCAGGGCCCTGCAGGACCTATTACAGTTCCGCAGGGCCTGTAAAACAGAGCTCTTCCGCCAGGCTTTTGGAGCCGCCACCATCACTGCCACCACTGACATCTGACAGTTATGGAAAGCGAGCCCTACCTCCGGGGGTCCCCAATTATAGCCCAACCCGAGTGCCTGGACACCTGAAGGAGATAAGAAGCTGACTGTACGCTGAGGAATTAAATGCTAGCACTTTAATGTGTTGTTATACTCATGGTTTTTAATTTTGTGATTGATTGGATTTTATACTGTATATTGTATTATTATATTGTATTTTTATACTGTTGTGTAAGCCGCCCTGAGCCGGCCTTGCTGGGAAGGCGGGGTAAAAATAAAATAAATAAATAAATTACGATAGCGATTGCCTGAAAATAAGAAAGAAATTTAGAAAATAAAAACATTTTAAGTATCTGGATTTTCTCTATTCAAGACATTAAATTGCAACTTCCAGATTTTAACAAATTCATTGCTGAACTATTCAGTGTCAAGTGAGTATGCTTAAATATATGTGAGGGAGGGACTTCTCTGTCTAGAAAAAAGCCAGCTAGGGGGAGACATGATAGAGGTTTGCAGAGCTATGTTTGGGGTAGAGAAAATTGACAGAGTTAATTTTTTCTCCTTCTCCCATAACACTCGGGCTGATTTCCCACAAGCGCTGCTCCGCGCTCACTCCTCCCTTTTGCCCCGATGGCACGTGTCAATTTCACACAAGCAGCTGCATTTCACCCCGGAGCTTTGCGCGATTTCCCCCGCGTCTACTCAATCCTCAAAAAACAAGACTGAGTAGACGCGGGGGAAATTGCGCGAAGCTGCGGGCCGAAATGCAGCCGCGCAGCAGCTTGTGTGAAATTGACACGTGCCATCGGGGCAAAAGGGAAGAGTGAGCGCGGAGCAGCGCTTGTGGGAAATCATCCTAGGAGTCAGGGGTACCCAGTGAAGCTGATGGGCAATAGGTACAGGAGACAAAAGGAAACACTTCTTTGGTGGTGGAAAGTGCTGTCGAGTCACAGCTGACTTATGGCAATCTCGTAGGGTTTTCAAGACAAGAGCCATTCAGAGGTGGTTGTCTGCCTCCATGTCACACCCCTGGTATTCCTTGGAGGTCTCCCATCCAAATACTAGCCAGAGCTGACCCTGCCTAGCTTCCAAGATCTGATGAGATCAGGCTAGCCTGGGCCATCCGGGTCAGGGCAAATACTTCTTTAAAGGTAACGGTAAAGGTTCCCTTGCTCGAAAGCCAGTCGAATCTGACTCTAGGGTTGCGGTGCTCATCTCCGTTTCAAAGCCGAAGAGCCAGCGCTGTCCGAAGACGTTTCCGTGGTCATGTGGCCGGCATGACTAAACACCAAGGCGCACGGAACGCTGTTACCTTCCCACCGAAGAGGTACCTATTTATTTACTTGCAATTTCTTGCTTTCGAACTGCTAGGTTGGTAGGAGCTGGAACTAGAGATGGGAGCTCACTCCATCATGCGGCACCCGGGTCTCGAACTGCTGAACTACTGACCTTCCACAGCCTGCAGTTCAGCGTCTTAGAATTCACTGCCAGTGGTGATGGCCACAAGCATAGATCACTTCAAAGGGAATCAGGCAGGTTCATGGAGGAGAGGTCCACAAATGATAACTGACCATGCTGGCTTACGGGGGCATCCATATACAGATTTAGAGTCCAGTGGCACCATTAAGACCAACAAAGTTTTATTCAAGGTATGAGCTTTCCTGTGCAGGCACACTTTTTCAAATCCATTGAAATGGAAGGTAAGGTTCAAATTTACATGTCACATGACCACCTGGATCTATCCATATACAGAGGCAGCAAACCTCTGAATACCAGTTATAAGAGGCAGTAACAGGGGAAGGCCTCGGCCTCTGTGCCCTGCCGCTGGCCTTCCAGAGTAAATGGCTGCTGTGTGAACTAAGAAGCTGGACTAGATTGTCCACTGGTCTGATCCAGCAGGGCGCTTCTTATGTTCTCATTTTTAGACGGGAACTTTAAAAAGTTGCCTCTGCGAACAAGTTTGATGGTACCTGAAATACTAGAGCAATGATATACTGGTAGGCAGGAGCTCATTAGCATAATAGGCCACACCCAACAGCAGAAACTCATTAGCATAATAGGCCACACCCATGACAGCACAGCTCATTAGCACATTAGGCCGCACCCCCGTGTTACCAGAAGTGTGCTCATCCAGCCACACCCACCTTTTGCTTGTTATTCTGTTTACCTTGTTTGTTGTCAAAACCCAGGGCTTTTTTGTAGCAGGAACTCCTTTGCATGTTAGGCCACACACCCCTAATGTAGCCAATCGTAATGAGTTCCTGCTGTTGGGTGTGGCCTATTATGCTAATGAGTTCCTGCTGGGCGTGGCCAACTCAGGAGCCAGCCGGAACTCCGTTCCTGCCCAAAAATAGCTCTACTGGTAGGTTCCTGAAAAAAACGACTGAGGCCTATGGAACATTAAAGACTAACTCATCTTTAAAATAGATTCAGGTGGGGTAGCCATGTTGGTCCGAAGCAGCAGATCAAAGTTTGAGTCCAGGGGCACATTTAAGCCCAACAAAGTTTTAGTCAAGGGATGAGCTTTCCTATGCATGCGCGCTTCCTCATATACAGACTGAAACAGAATTTAAGGCTTCAGGAGATTCTATTTCAGTCTGTATCTGAAGAAGGGTGGTTTAGGGTTGCCATCCTCCTGGCCGGGCCAGGGTTTCCCCTGATTTTGAGGACTACAATCCGCCATCAGCCAGCTGGCCGGTGGGGGAAGCCCGACCCTGAACAGCCCCATCCCACATCGATGTTGTCAGTGCCATGACGTCACCTGGTAGTACTGTCATTGCATTGCTGATGTCAGGGAGTGATGCTCTAGTTTTGGGGCAAACTCTATGGTTTTGAGGGCAAAAAAACATAGACTTGTGCCCAAAAACTAGAGCATCACCCCCTGGCATCAGCAATGCGATGTCCTCACTTCTGGGCAGAGGTCATTTCGGGGGGGATCGCGGGGGATCGCAATTCCCCCGGGTGAGGTACGGGGGCGGGGCACATGATGAAGCCCCGCCCCCTGCTTCCGGCCGCCCCGCTTCTGGCCCTCATTCAGCCAGGAGGAGGCAGGAGAAGAGGGAGGGTAAGTTGCTTCCTCCCTGCCTCTCCCCACCCCTGCCTGCCTCGGGCCAGGGAGGGCCTTTGCGGGGCTTCCTTGCACTCCTGCTGGCCTTGCAGGTCCACCGCCGGGCCCCTCATGGGGCTCGGCAGTGGAGCTGCAAGGCCGGTGGCAGCCGGGACCGTTGGGGGCGGGGTGTGTGGCCTTATGACACACTTCCGGTGATGTCAGGGGGTGTGGCATATGCTAATGAGTTATGCTAATGAGTTCCTCTAGCTCTTTTTCTACGAAATGACCCCTGCTTCTTGGGGATGTCATCACGCTGCATGCACTTTGCACACAGGGCAGAAGATCCCAACAAGGACCCAGACTCCCCCTGCCAGATCGGAGGTAGATCCCGGAAACTGTGCTTGGACACAAAAGCTCATCCCTTGAATAAAACTTTGTTGGTCTTAAAGGTGCCACTGGATTCAAACTTTGTTCTTCATCTTTAAAATACCGGTGAAGTTTTTTTTTTTAAGTATACACAGACATAGGCATGAGAAAACGTGCAACAAAAGAATCCTTGAAGGTGAGAGGATGCGTCAAACTGGTGGACGAATTAGTCTTGGGTTCACTGGGGACGTACTTCTGCAAGGTATGTTGAGAAAGGTACATGTGTAAGGTATGTTCAGAAGTTGGAGTCATACCACAAGATGCTGGGACCAGTAGCCATTGCAATGACACAAGGGAATGTAGTATTCATTGACCGGTGTGACTATTCATTTATTGTCATCCTCAAAAACAGGGGGAGGAGGAGAGAAATGATGCGTAAATCTTAAAATGCAAGGAAATACCAGATTATAGCCTCCAGTGACAACCATCACTATACATGCTTTGCATTTTCAAATAAAAAAGTAACTATTACTTTCAAAAAAAAAACCCTCCTTGTATGCATGAGTGATAATCGTATGTGTGTCATTTTATGATTAACGTGACCTTTACCTGGCTTTAAAAAAAATCATTGAGTTAATGGAAGACACGGATTTCTAATGAATTGGATAAACAAATGTACAAGGAATAAAGGCTTCATCACATAATAATGCACAATGACATTTTATGCATTTTCATAAGCAGCTTCCGTACCTCGGATATTTATTTTACAGGCCCTCACTATATTTTGGATACACCGCACAATTAGCATTTAAATAGAAATTAGTACGCCACTTGTTGGCTCCTCGGAATAAAAATGTCTCCCTTGGAATGGAAGTGCAGGTCAGGAAGAGGATTGCAGGAAGAGGATTTCAAAATGTTACATCCAATTAACCTTCATACCCCACACTCGGCACCCAAAATAGAAAGGAAACATGGGAATATTCAATACCATCGATGAGGAAAGTTAAGCCTCCCAACGGGCAACCAAGAACACATGAAGCTGCCTTATACTGAATCAGACGCCTGGTCCATCAAAGTCAGGATGGTCTACTCAGACTGGAGGAGGCCCACCATCATCTCAGGCAGAGGTCTATCAAATCACCCACTTGATGCACAAATCTTTTGGAGAAAAATTTATTTCAACAAGTATTAAAAAGCAAAGTGGAGTTGTTTTATATATTAAGTCTTACTTAAAACCAGAGTTGGTATTCACAGATGACCTTCGTCGGTATGTAGGAGCTGAAGTTACCTTAACTGGGGTTAAAACTTTGTTACTTGGAATTTATGCCCCTAATGAAGATAAAGGGTCATTCTATAAGCAACTGATGGACAGACTTTTAAGTTTTTCATATGGTAGTTGGTGCCTGATGGGTGATTGGAGTGGAGTAATTTCTCCACAGATAGCTAAACTGTCTGAAAAGAACATTAAAATTACTCAAGGTAAACTCCCCCAGGCTTGTTTTTTTTTAATTTGATGGAAAATTTGGACTTAGTAGATATTTGGAGACATAAGAACATAAGAGAAGCCAATGTTGGATCAGGCTAATGGCCCATCCAGTCCAACACTCTGTCACACAGTGGCCAAAAATACCAGGTGCAATCAGGAGGTCCACCAGTGGGGCCAGGGCACTAGAAGCCCTCCCACTGTTGTCCCCCCCCCCAAGCGCCAAAAATACAGAGCATCACTTGCCACAGACTGAGAGTTCCTATCTATACCTTGTGGCTAATAGCCACTGGTGGACCTCTGCTCCATATGTTTATCCAATTCCTTCTTGAAGCTGTCCATGCTTGTAGCTACCACCACGTCCTGTGGTAGTGAATTCCATGTGTTAATCACTCTTTGGGTGAAGAAGTACTTCCTTTTATCTGTTCAGCAATTTCATTGAGTGTCCACGAGTTCTTGAATTGTGAGAAAGGGAGAAAAGTAGTTCTTTCTCTACCTGCTCTATCCCATGCATAATCTTGTAAACCTCAATCATGTCACCCCTCAGTCGTCGTTTCTCCAAGCGAAAGAGCCCCAAGTGCCTTTAACCTTTCTTCATAGGGAAAGCATTCCAACCCTTTTATCATTCGAGTTGCCCTTTTCTGCACTTTTTCCAATGCTATGATATCCTTTCTGAGGTGTGGTGACCAGAATTGCACACAGTATTCCAAATGAGGTCACATCATTGATTTATACAGGGGCATTATGATACTGGCTGATTTGTTTTCAATTCCCTTCCTAATAATCCCCAGCATAGCGTTGGCCTTTTTCATTGCAGTTGAACACTTCGGCGGGAGGGCGGGATAGAAATCAAATAAATAATAATAATAATAACAACAACAACAACAACACTGTCTCAACATTTTATCTACTATGACTCCAAGATCATAAAATCGGAAATTTCAGTAATTTCAGTATAGCTATAGATTCCTCTTATTCTCTTTATTCTCTTTCAAAAGAGGAATTTCTCTTTAATTTCTCATTGATTTCTGTTTGTCATTTTCTGCTACAGCTCTGGGTGCCCTTTTGTAACTGTAGCCCAAGTGGGGGGAGGCTTTGACATTGCACTCCACAGGGTTATGCTCTAGTAGAAGGATAGGAATGTTTGGGGAAATATTGCCTGCCTCTGAACATCTGCAGAGTGAAATTCTGCAGAACCTCCCTTCCTCCCCCTCCTCCCCCTCCTCTCTTTAAATGTCTTTCTTGACCAAAATGGAATGGATTTGAAACAGACTCCAAATTCCTAAAGAAAGGAAAAGAAACAGATTGCTGGATTTCAGGGAGAAAGTCAGCAGAGAGGAATTTAAAGAATTCCTCTTAACGATGCTAGTCCTGAGAAGTTTCAAGAAGTGTATTGCACTCTTGGCCAAGAAGAGCAAAGAACACTCCTGAGTGATTCTACCCAAACTTCCATCCTCTCCATCTTGCCCTCCTCCTGTGGGCTAAAATGGTATAGTCCAGAGACAAGTCAACCACTTCATCTGCAAATAAGCCGCACAGTGAGATCATACACCCCTCCTTTCTTTCATTCTTCTGCACGGAACCTTATGGAAATTCATCAGAACCCTCCTTTATGGTCCACTGTCACACACCCGATCCCATCCCATCTCTCCCACCCAGCTACTGGGGGGATGGCTCTGGCTCTGTCCTCCTGGAATTTATACCAAGAAAGACACACCATGGCCTCGGCCACACAGGCAGGAAAATGCGGGGGGGGGGAGGCGTGGCTGTTTGCCCTGAAGCAAACTAACGCGCGACTGCGCAATCAGGCGTTGGGTTGAGGTCCCGTCGAGCTCCCGTGGTTGGGGGGAGGTGCCAATCACACGATGTGGCAAAGAATTGGAGCGGCGTGGCAAACGGGGTTGTGGGTTTTTTTAAAACTGAAATATGTGCATGCTCCGTTGGGTGCTTGTGCACATCCATGGAGACTTGGGGGGGGAACCTTTTTGCGAGGGGACATGGGCAGGCGCCGGAACTACCACCGGAAACGCAATCAGACGCCCGCCCTTGCCCCGCAGTTTCCGGAAACTAGTACCTCCGAGGTGCTAGTTTTTTTACCCCGCATCTTCGGCGGGAAGCCTCGGGTGCGCCACGGGAGCTCTACACTTCCCAGATGTGGCGGTGAGATCGCGCCCAGAAAATCCTCCTATCTTCCGTCTCTCTAGCGTGCCTAATGCTCCGTGTGACTGGGGCACATGTTGGGGTGAAAACCCACTGAAACTTTACCTGGCACCGACTAAGTGCTTTTATAAAGTGGGTGTGGCCAGGTGGGACTTTTGCCCAGCAAGGGTTCTGATTGGCTATGGAGATAGTTTAAATGTTGTTTTGGCTGGCAGCAGCTGCCACCATAGCACAAGAATCTGAAGGGTAAGCTGTGGCAGCAGCCATTTTGTGGTAGGCTCTTTTTCCTGTGGTAACCATTTTGTGGTGGCCATTTTGTAGCTGTGCCCACCATGGTGTGTCAGGATTCACACATGCCCACAGGCTGAAAAGGGTTGGGGACCCCTGCTCTAGAGGTCTTGAGAAGGGCTGAGTCAACAGGTCCAGCAGAAAGGCCACACATGAGGAGGCACAGATGGCTTAAATAGCCATTTTAAACTTGCTCCCTCTGGCTGGGCCACAAGAGACTTGCCCACCATTCCTGTCAGAAGATGGGGCAAAAACAACCCCACTTCCTATTAGGGTGGGGAATAAAAGTTACAGCAGCAGGATGCAACAGGAGTTCAAGTGTGTGGGGGGTTCTATCCCACCTCCACCAGCCCCCACGTCTCTTATTCTACCTAAGATTCCCTCTTCCATGATTGCCTGATTTGTTTTCATCCCATCCACAACCTGCCCAGTCTCCCGTTTCCCTCCTGTTTACCGTACCTACCCAGAGCTTCCCCCTTGACATAACCCTGTCTTTGACCATTCTCTGTTCTCATGTGGCGTTTTAAATGGGACAGACCGGTAAGCTAAGGGGGAGGGTCATGACCAGTGTTCCCTCTAAGCTGAGTTAGTGTGAGCTGGCTCACAGTTTTTTAGCCTCCAGCTCACAGATTTTTGACTCTGCTCAGGAAGGAGGGCTCCAGAGCAAACTAATTTGTGCAGCAGCCAAATCGCTCGCTCACTACTTTAATGCCGGTAGCTCACAGAGTAGAATTTTTGACTCCACGGCTTAGAGGGAGCATTGGGCATGACCCATAACTGGCTTTCTACAAAGTCTGCACAACTGAATGATTCAAGAGGGGTTTCCCACACAGGAATAGGGTAGCACTGCACAAAAGGCTTCACAAAGTGACTCGGATAAATCATTAGGACTGAGGTCTGTGCTACTGTGTATAGGTGGCTCTGGGTTAGATCCCGTTGTGAAATTTTGAATAATTTAATGTGTCATGTAGTGTGTTGTCTTATGCTTTGCTTCAGTTCCATTTTTTAGACTTCTGGTTGGTTCTACAACCCAAATCCTATTTCACTGTTTAATGAATGTCCCATCTTTCAATTGTGTTGACTTGCTCTGTGTAATCCACCTTGAATCCCAATGCAAAAGGCGGACAATAAATAAAATTTTCTGCAAACTTGGGGATTACCCCAGGTTCACAGTTATGTAAACCCAGCAGATACATAAGCCAAAGCCCCACTATCAGTTCATGGGCGCCTTCCCTCGCAGATTTTTTGATCCACACAGACAGGCTACAGATTGGATTTATACACCACCCTTCACTTGGAGTCTCAGAGCGGCTTACAAACTCCTTTCCCTTCCCCTCCCCACAACAGACATCCTGTGAGGAAGGTGGGTCTGAGAGAGCTCTGACAGAAACTGCTCTTTCAAGAACAGCTGTGCCAGAACTATGGCTTGCCCAAGGTCATCCAGCAGCTGCATGTGGAGGAGCGGGGAATCAAACCCGGTTCTCCCAGATTAGAGTCCACACACTTAACCACTACAACAAACTGTAAAAGCCAGTTTGGTGTAGTGGTTAGGAGCGCGGACACGAATCTGGGATAATCAGGTTTGATTCCCCACTTCTCCACATGCAGCTGCTGGTGTGACCTTGGGTCAGTTACAAGTTCTTTCAGAGCTGTTCTCTCAGGAGCAGTTCTCAAAAGAGCTCTCTCGGCCCCACCTCCCTCACAGGGTGTCTGTGGTGAGGAGGGGAAGGGAAAGGAGTTTGTAAGCCGCTCTGAGACTCCTTTGGGCAGTGAAGGGCGGGGTATTAATCCAATCTCCTCCTCCTCCTCCTCCTCCTCCTCCTCCTCTTCTTCTTCTTCATCCTTGGTAGTCAGAGCATGGCCATGTCATCCCAAACAGAGTTAAACCAGTATCTTCAATGGACTTGGGAGGGTCTAACTCTGCTTAGGATGACCCTGATTTCTGTTCTGAGCCCTGAAACTGTCAGACTTAGAATGGGACTCATAGAGCAATGATCTCATACCTCTTGTTACATTCCTCCCATCAAAAAAGAATCTGTAAGGGAGAAAGAACAATTGATTTGACAGCCTCACACCTCCCGTCATTAATAGCAGGCTAATTGTCTTCTGCATCTGAACCAAACGTACTTGGCTAATGATAATTGCTGTTGACACACAGTTTCAGTGTCAAAGGGTCATACTCACACATCTGTAGTGTCACAGAGAATAATGGTTTCCAAGACCCCCTCTTCAAACATTCTGTTGTGAAGGAGGCACGTTGACTAATTCTGCACAAGAAATGTTGTCTGAAGGTTTGTAGCAGCCAGTGTTCCCTCTAAGCTGAGTCAGTGTGAGCTAGCTCACAGTTTTTTAGCCTCCGGCTCACACATTTTCATCTCAGCTCAGGAAGGATGGCTCCAGAGCAGACTAATTTATGCAGCAGCCAAATCACTCGCTCACAACTTCAATGCCAGTAGCACACAAAGTGGAATTTTTGCTCACAGGACTCCGCAGCTTAGAGGTAGCAGCGTGACCTATTTTTGCTCTTTCCAGTCCCAGGAAGAGGACGTGACAACATTAAGCTTCCTCCTTCCTTACAGTCACATGACATGTTGATAAAACGTATGCCGTGTACCCCGGCTGGGTTACAGAGGAAGGACTGCTAAACCTACATTCTTATAGCAGCTGAAACCTTCAAAAGAAATAATTGATTCTGTTAGTTCGGGGGGGGAGCTGGGAGCACAATTTGGACATAAAGGCTCAGCACAATATAATGGAATGAATCAAAGTAGAAGATGGTCAACTAGGTTTGCCAGCTCCAGGTTGGGAAATGCTTAGAGATTTCGGTGGCGGAGTCTGGGGAAGGTTTGGGGAGGAAAGAAAGCTCAGTGGGATATAATGCCATAAAGTCCACCCTCCATCCAGCCACCACCAAGTCGGCCTTTTACCACCTTCGGCTGGCTCGGCAGTTGGTCCCTTTCCTTGACCGTGATGACCTGGCCACAGTGATCCACGCGACGGTCACCTCAAGGTTAGACTACTGTAATGCTCTCTACATGGGGTTGCCTTTGTCACAAATCTGGAAGCTGCAGCTAGTGCAGAATGCAGCAGCCAGGCTGTTGATGGGTCTCTCTAGGCGGGAGCACATCCGGCCTGTGCTGAAAGCGCTGCACTGGTTGCCAATGGCATACCGGATCCACTTCAAAGTGCTGGTTCTGACCTTTAAGCCCTATATGGCCAGGGTCCAGTCTTCCTAAGGGACCGCCTTTCCCCGCATGTTTCCCCAAGGGCACTACGGTCAGGGAGTCAAACTCTCCTGGTAATCCCAGGCCACAGGAATATCAAATTTGCTGTTACCAGGGCCAGGGCATTTTCAGTGGCAGCTCCTACCTGGTGGAACGAGCTCCCGGAGAAGATCCGGGCCCTGCGGGACCTTGCGCAGTTCCGCAGGGCCTGCAAGACGGAGCTCTTCCACCAGGCTTTTGAGTAGGAGCCGCCGCCACCACTATTCCGCCATCTTTACCCCTCATTATCGCACCTCGACCATCAATTGTGCGGATATTAAATGGGGTGTGAGATGTTCCTGGATGAAGATGGGATGATTGTGTTGCTAGGAGGTATGCTGTTGGCCTGGAATTAATCACTTTTACCAGACCCCCATCTTGCAACTACTGATTCAGTGACATCTAGAGCACCAAACTTTAGTGTGTTGTACTGTATTGTTTTATTCTGTTTTTATCTGCTTTAACTTTGGCACTTGTGCCTCTTTGTTAGCTGCCCTGAGCCTTCGGGGAGGGCGGGATATAAATCCAAAAAATAAATAAATAAAATAAAAATTTCCTCCAGGCCAACTGTCATCAGGAGATCAGTTGTGATTCCGGGATATGTCCAGGCTCCACCTGGAGGTTGGCAGCCCTGGTGTCAACCCAGCACAGCCTCCACACCAGGGGTCATGTCATAGAAAAAGAGGTACAGGAGTTCATTAGCATAACTTATTAGCATAACATTTGCATATGCCACACCCCCTGACATCACCGGAAGTGTGTCAGAAGGCAACACCCACTGCTCAGGCTCCACTGGACTGTTTTGGATTGCTAGCTACTGGGGGGGAGGGGAACATGCAGATCTGTCCTCGCAGATGAGGGAGGGCTTGTACCTGAATAAACCTTGGTCTTAAAGGTGCCACTGGACTTTTTTGGATTGCTAGCTATGAGTGGGGGGAACGTGCAGATCTGTGCAGGCAGGCAGGAAAGAAGGAAGGAAGGAAGGGTCTGGGAAGGCAGGCTGGGCTCTGCAACTTACCTGGCTGCTTCTTGCTCCTTGTGGCCCAACTGAGGGCTGATGGGAGCAGGGGGCGGGGCTTGTTGTATGTGCCCGCCTCCTGGGCTCCTTACTGCCGGAGCTCCGCTCCTGTGCGCTCCTGCAGGAAATGACCCCTGCTCCACACTAATGGATTTGATGATTGCCACTATGAGATACTACTAGAGAGTTTGTCAAATGGATTGATATTGTATTTCAATGCCTCCCACTTTGATAAAGTTATACACGGAACGAGATATAATATGCATGGTTCGTTGGTGTTGATGGCGTTTGAATTGCTTGCAGTAAACTGAATATTGGAAAAAGAAATTTCTAGTCTTTGGAGACTTTTTTGGCATAATACATCACGGTTGTTTGCTGCTGCTTCTCATCCACCTGGAGGCTCGCAGCCCTGGTGTCAGCCCAGCACCGAGTCCCATCGAGACTGAAGCACAGCCTCCCAATTGTTCTTTTTGCAGACACTTTACCAATGTGCAGGAGCACATGTGTGCATTCATTTAAAAACAAACAGTGCTATGAAACGCATCTATGTTGAGCAGTGGTCAACTCTGTATTGCCTTCTTGCAAAGCTATATCACTGACCATGTGCATACTGGCAACGTAAGCGGGGGGGGGGGGAGAGAAGCAAATGCAAGGAAAGAGCCAAAAGTATGGGCGGCAGTGCATGGTCCAATACTGGAACTAGTTTTAGAAATTCTCAGACATAAACCAGAATATGGGAAGTGGGGGGGAAACAAGGCTGCTCATAGCTGGAGTATTACTTCATGGACCAATCTGACATGATCGTTTAGATCTTTTCTGTCTCTTCTTACCCTACTTTGTTTTGTTTCTGCTCCGTCCCCTTCTCCTATCAATTACGACTGGTTCCCCACTTCCTCTTTCAACGATTCTCTCAAAACGTTTTCCTGAATTCACTTTCTCCTTTCTCCCTATCAAATTAGAGAGGTTTAAAAAAATTAAATTAAAGGAGGTCTGTACCACCATAAAGGCAGAGAACAGGGGGAAGCAGTTTTGCCACACACAGGGAGCAGAAACCCGTGTAAAGAATATACAATATTAACCCCACGCAAATCCTCTCTCTCTCACATACCCTGTCCCACAGAGAGAGAAGCAGAGTTCTGGGGATACTAAAAACACAGTTATAACAAAAAAAAAATTACATGCAGGGAGATCTCAGCTGCACAGACTAGTCCAAATGTATAAAGTGACTAAGTGTAGCAAAGATCAAACCTCTAGGCTTCTGGGAAGCAGTATTCAGGAAGGCGCCTGGATCTGTCCATCAAAGTCCTTGATTCAAGACTCCTGGTGCCTCAGAGAATGGCAGAAGGGTGGAATTTATAAGCGTTACGCTCGTTTTTGCTCTTACGAATCAGCTCAGTTTCTGGGGTGCTCATAATACCGCTGCTCGATTGCTTTCTAACCTTCCCATGGATGTTCATACACCTGCAGGTGCTGACTGACAAGTTCAGTAAACCGGAAAAAATAAATACACACATTTATTTCTCTGCTGGATGCGGCTGCCTCTCTGTAGCAGGAGGCACGAGAGAGGCAGCTAGCGGCAGTTTCTCCACAAAAGGATGCAGAGTAGCAGCAGAGAGACCAAAGCGCCAACCAAAATAGATACCAGCAGTAGTTTTTTCCATTAGTTTAGACAAGGGGCAATCGCAAGAAGTTGAAAGGGATCATAAACCCCCTGGAGCAAGTAATTCATTCATTAGCGACTTCCGAAGTTCGGTTGGATGGGGCAGAGCCGACTGGCAGGACATGATGAATGACTTATTAATTATCCCCAATGCTGCTAAGTGGCTCCCCTACAGAGACCCTGGATGGCTTCAAAGGTCCAGACTGATGCACGGTTTAATTTTTTTTTTAAAGGTCAAATATATTCTAGACACACTGTCAAAACCTCATGTTTGCCCAAGAATATGAAGATGGCATGCATGCAGAATTAGAAATGAATGTGTGCTAATGCAGTTTGGATAATGTAGCGGTGTTGGTGGCTGGGAAGCGATCGGCAGGAAGGTCATCAAAGGAAGGGGAAAGGAGACCATTAGAAACCCACACTTTACAGCGGGTGCTGTGCCAGGCATGCCACATGATCTGCTCTTGAGGCATTCGTGCCAGTCTAAAGGCAGTTTTTGATGGCTTCTGGCTATTCCACGCCACCGGAATTTGTGGCGTATCTCACCTAACATAAATATACTACTATGTGTGTGTTAAGTGCTTTCAAGTTGCAAGTTGCTCCTGACTTATGGAGACCCTATGAATTAATGACCTTCAAAACTCCCTGACCTTAACAGGCTTATTTGGGTCTCGAAAACTGAGGGCCTTGGCTTCCTTGATTGAATCAATCCATCTCATACTACTGTGTATAGTTTGCTGAAACTAGGATCCTACTGTGGAATTTTGCATCATTTAATTGTTAATATTTATGCTTTGCTTCATCTGTTTTCAGACTTTTGGTTGGTTCTACAACTCCTATCGCACCGTTTATGGAATGTCTCTTCCATCGATTGTATTGACTCACTCTGTGTAAACTGCCTTGAGTCCAAGCAAGAAAGGTAGACTATAAATAACATAAATAAGAAATCATGTGGCAGTTTGGATCTGGCCAGAGGCAAAAGCTGTTTATCGTATTCAATCTGTGATGGTTTGTTTTACACATTCATTAGTGCGTGAGGTCAATACTCAGCAATGTGAGAACCCTACTGATAGGTCTGGGAGACATTACCTTTCTGCAGCAGGACTCTGCTGTGTAAGAAGGCATTTCAGCCAAAGCTGAGCCAAAATAAGTGAGCACATTTTGTGGAAAACTTAATTCCCCGTGAAAGACACCTTCTCGTTTTGGTGATCATTGAGGAGACCTGGCGAGGGACCGTGGCTCAGTGATAGAGATCTCCTTGACATGAAGAAGATCCCAGGTTCAGTTCCCAGCATCTTCGGTAGATAAGAACATAAGAAAAGCCAATGTTGGATCAGGCCAATGGCCCATCCAGCCCATCACTCTGTGTCACACAGTGGCCAAAAATACCAGGTGTCATCAGGAGATCCACCAGTGGGGCCAAGACACTAGAAGCCTTCCCACTGTCCCCCCCCCCAAGCACCAAGAATACAGAGCATCACTTGCCCCAGGCTGAGAGTTCCTATCTATACCTTGTGGCTAATAGCCACTGGTGGACCTCTGCTCCATCAGTGTGAAGAAGTGTGCATGTGAAAGACCTCTGCCTGAGACATTGGAGAAAAGCTGCCAGTCTTAGTAGACAATATTGACCATGATAGAACATTCAATATAAGGCAGCTTCATGCAGGTATACATTACAGTTACCCCCCAGGCCCCTGGTGATGACTAGAGATGTCCTTGAATTGCATCTGATCAACAGAGATCAGTTGCCCTGGAGAAAATGGCAGCTTCAGAGGGTGGGCTGTATGGCATTATACCCTGCTGAGGTCCCTCCCCTCCTGAAACCCCGCCCTCCCCTGGCTCCACCCCCAAAATCTCCAAGAAACTCCCAAACCAAAGCTGGCAACCTTAGTATACATGTATGTGGCCCATGAAACAAGAGAGAGGTGGCGCAGGCAGTAAGAATGCCTGCTATAACATCAACGAACAGCCACTACGGCTGTTCGAGACCCACCGCGGCCAGAGTGAGCTCCCGGCCCTAGTCCCAGCTCCCACCCACCCAGCGGTTCGAAAGCATTAATATCTAGCAAGTAGATAAATTGGTACCTGCCCTAGGTGGCAGGGGGCACCCTCCTCTAGTGGGGTGTGCAGCAGAGGCATCGGCGGCAACGGAGCGGCGATGGCGGAGTGGCAGGTGGAGCGATGGAGCGGCTGAGGAGTGCCCTGCAAGTGCGGCGTGAGCGGCAGAATCCAGCAGAGGTGGAGCCACGGAGGTACGGCAGCGTGTCGGCGCAGCGCG
Organism: Gekko japonicus; assembly: GCF_001447785.1. Taxonomy (NCBI): domain Eukaryota; kingdom Metazoa; phylum Chordata; class Lepidosauria; order Squamata; family Gekkonidae; genus Gekko; species Gekko japonicus. The sequence goes on from NW_015165895.1 coordinate 253,758, forward strand.
ACGAAGCCGAAAAGGACAATGGTCGGAGCTGCGGTGGTCACGGGGCCGTGAACTGGAGGAGCCCGCCGGAGGAAGCCACGAAACAGGAAGAAATCTGGCCCAGGACATTGGAAGTGGAGCGCCGACATCCGAGGCCACCGGAAGAAGCCAGACTCCAACAACAAGCCCTGCTGCCGGGTGCTGGTAGGAAGTCACCCCCCGTATAATTGTTGCCTTAGTTAGGAACCAATGATTGAGTGTAAACCACTCAGAGATCCTTCAGGGTTCGAGCGGGATATAAATGGAATGATAAATAAATAAATAAATAAAAATATCCACCTATTCAGAATGAGACTACATGGTTCCATGACATGATCCCACTGGCCAGGAGATCCCTGCCTGGCTGGGACATGTTTTCTGGGAGGAAAAAAGCACACTTATTTACACACAAAAAAGAAAAAGAAAGAAAAAAGAGGCGGGACAATAGCTAGAAAACCATTGCGAAACATTTCAGTCTATAAAAAGAAAACAAGTAAATTCTGAAACATGATGCTTTTGCTTTATGATTGAAAGGTTAAATGTAAGCCACTTCCCCAAATTAGAAATATGAAATATGTTGTTCTGTGTTGAAAAGAGAACAGTCAGCGCAGATGTAATTGTATTAGTTTGTTATTGTCTCTGGCCCAGGGAATCCTGAGAGGAATTCCTTCTTCTGAGGGAAGGCTAGGCATCTCCAACAAAGAGCACTCAGTCTTGCCACCAAACTACAATTC